>NW_027650306.1:0-113826 GCF_965287045.1 Carcharhinus amblyrhynchos | reverse complement strand
GAGGGAATGGGGCAGGAGAGAGAGAGAGAGGGAATGGGGCAGGAGAGAGAGAGAGGGAATGGGGCAGGAGAGAGAGAGAGAGAGAGAGTGGGAATGGGGCAGGAGAGAGAGAGAATGTACCAGTCCTGGGAGTGTTTGATGGGGGGACAGTGTAGAGGGAGCTTTACTCTGTATCTAACCCTGTGCTGTACCTGCCCTAGGAGTGTTTGATGGGGGACAGTGCAGAGGGAACTTTGCTCTGGATCTAACCCCGTGCTGTACCTGTCCTGGGAGTGTTTGATGGGGGACAGTGCAGAGGGAGTTTTACTCTGGATCTAACCCCGTGCTGTCCCTGTCCTGGGAGTGTTTGATGGGGGACAGTGCAGAGGGAGTTTTACTCTGGATCTAACCCCGTGCTGTCCCTGTCCTGGGAGTGTTTGATGGGGGACAGTGTAGAGGGAGCTTTACTCTGTATCTAACCCCGTGCTGTACCTGTCCTGGGAGTGTTTGATGGGGGACAGTGCAGAGGGAGTTTTACTCTGGATCTAACCCCGTGCTGTACCTGTCCTGGGAGTGTTTGATGGGGGACAGTGCAGAGGGAGCTTTACTCTGTATCTAACCCCGTGCTGTACCTGTCCTGGGAGTGTTTGATGGGGGGACAGTGTAGAGGGAGCTTTACTCTGTATCTAACCCCGTGCTGTACCTGTCCTGGGAGTGTTTGATTGGGGGACAGTGTAGAGGGAGCTTTACTCTATATCTAACCCCGTGCTGTACCTGTCCTGGGAGTGTTTGATGGGGGGACAGTGTAGAGGGAGCTTTACTCTGTATCTAACCCTGTGCTGTACCTGCCCTGGGAGTGTTTGATGGGGGACAGTGTAGAGGGAGCTTTACTCTGGATCTAACCCCGTGCTGTACCTGTCCTGGGAGTGTTTGATGGGGGACAGTGCAGAGGGAGCTTTACTCTGTATCTAACCCTGTGCTGTACCTGTCCTGGGAGTGTTTGATGGGGGACAGTGTAGAGGGAGCTTTACTCTGTATCTAACCCCGTGCTGTACCTGTCCTGGGAGTGTTTGATGGGGGGGACAGTGTAGAGGGAGCTTTACTCTGTATCTAACCCCGTGCTGTACCTGTCCTGGGAGTGTTTGATGGGGGACAGTGTCATGGGATCTTTGCTCTGTATCGAACCTCTGCATCCTAATACATGTGACAATAATAAATCAAATCAAAAGGTTGTCTCCATGTGCTGTTGGGTGGCGGTTTGATCCGTGTGGCTTTGACAGACCATCCCTTCGTGGTGAGATTGCACTATGGGATCTCCCTGTGCGCCGCAGTCATGACCACCCTTGGTCAAGTACTTCACTGACCGCGGAGTGCCTTGGGACCTCTCCATCCATCTCCCTGTGGTTGGGAAAGGATCCCACCCTTAGCAACATGGGGATTAGGAGCAGAAATGGGCAAATTCAACCCTTCGATCCGCTCCACCATTCAATCAGATCACGGTTCATCTTTTCCTGTTCCCCGCATTTACCCCGCCTCCTGTTCCCCGCGTCCACCCCCCACTCCTGTTCCCCGCGTCCACCCCCCCTCCTGTTCCCCGTGTCCACCCCCCCCCCGTTCCCCGCGTCCACCCCCCCTCCTGTTCCCCGCGTCCACCCCCCCCTCCTGTTCCCCGTGTCCACCCCCCCCTCCTGTTCCCCGCGTCCACCCCCCTCCTGTTCCCCACGTCCACCCCCCCGCACTGTTCCCCACGTCCACCCCCCCCACTGTTCCCCGCGTCCACCCCCCACTCCTGTTCCCCGCGTCCACCCCCCCTCCTGTTCCCCGTGTCCACCCCCGCTCCTGTTCCCCGCATTGACCCCCTCCTGTTCCCCGCGTCCACCCCCCCCTCCTGTTCCCCGCGTCCACCCCCCCCTCCTGTTCCCCGCGTCCACCCCCCCCCCCCCCCCGTTCCCCGCGTCCACCCCCCTCTCCTGTTCCCCGTGTGCCCTTAACAATATTTCCTTAAGTATATCCGACGATGACGTGTAGTGGACAGACCACATCACACGGGGAGCGTTCCCACATCTGGTTAAATATGAATAATTCATTTAAATTTCCAACACTGGTCCTTAAAATCAGATACAAACATAAACCTGAAAACAAGCTTGCGAGAGCCGAGGGGGTAGGGGGGTAGGGTCCTTTAAGTGTGCACAAAAGTCAGTTGGTTGAGATATTGAATTAATCATCCCGAGATGATACAATGCAAAGGTACAGGCCCGAGACGCCAATGGCGACTTCCTTTTTTGCGAGCGCTTATTGGAGAGATTAGAAATGGGATCAGATCTAGGCCCCTGAGTCCAGTTCCACCATTTTCATACGGTGTCCTTCCCACAAGGGCCCCGATATTTGCCAGTGCTGACCCTTTATGTTCAGTCCACAACCTGAGCCCCCCTATTCCCGACGATCGAATTCCTCAGGAATCCCGGCAAAGGAATCGCTCTCCATCTTGGTTGGGGATGGGAGTGGGGAAAGGGAATGTGGGACTCGCTCCCACGGGGAGTGGAGGAGAATGTGGGGCTTGCTCCCACGGGAAGTGGGGGAGAATATGGGAATGTGGGGAAAATGTGGGACTTGCTCCCACGGGAAGTGGGGGAGAATGTGGGGAAAATGTGGGACTCGCTCCCACGGGGAGTGGGGAAAATGTGGGACTCGCTCCCACGGGAAGTGGGGGAGAATGTGGGAATGTGGGGAGAGTGCGGAACTTGCTCCCACGGGGAACGGGAAGAATATGGGATTTTTTTCTTTATTCATTTGTGGGATGTGGGCATCGCTGGCTGGGCCAGCATTTATTGCCCGTCCCTAGTTGCCCCTTTGAGGGGCAGTTGAGAGTCAACCCCATTGCTGTGGCTCTGGGAGTCACATGTAGGCCAGACCGGGGTAAGGACGGCAGATTTCCTTCCCTAAAGGGAACCAGATGGGTTCTTCCGACAATGGGTCATCAGTAGATTCTTAATCCCAGATATTTTTTACTGAATTCAAATTCCACCATCTGCCGAGGCGGGATTCGAACCCCCAGGACGTTAGCTGAGTCTCTGGATTAATAATCTAGCGATATTATCACTGGGTCACATGGAGAGAAACCAGGGACTAAGGAAAGTGGTGGAACCTGCTGAACTGTGCTGACCAAGAGCCAGCAGGGGCTTTGATGGGCTGAAGGGCCTCCTTCTACATTGTAACCTTTCCACTGGGGTTGAATAGTGTTGATACGAGAGAGGTGGTTGGGGGCGGGGGGAGCTGAATGAACAGGCAAGGGAGATGGGGAGATGGAAAGGAGGAGGAGGGACGTCAGCTGATGGGCCGAATGGCCTATCTCTGCACAATAATTGCGTGGTGGATCAGAGCGTGAGCTCTACGCGCTCTGAGCAGTAGTAGAGTTGTGCTAATTCTAACAGTAGAAAAAAAACACGCGCGCACAGTGTCGAGGCAAAACAAGACGGCCAGAGTGTCTGCACTGGCTGGTCGCTGCTAGAGTTTTCCCTTCTGGGAGCGGATGACTTGCTCCCACAAGGCTGGTAGGTGTTAATTGTCCTCCCTGATGTTAAATTCGGGCATGCTTCGAACTCTGCGGGCAGACAGAAGTCCCGACATCCCGCCCTGGTAACTCTCCTCCTGCCAGAAGGGGTAGATCTTCAGCCGTGAACGCAGAGTGAGGACCGAGAGGCTGTTCCCCCGCTTGCCGTCCACCTGTCTCCGGAGGATCTGCCTGGCCTCCTCCTCCTCTTCCTGCTCGATGAAGTCCAGCAGGGTGAGCCGGAATATCCGGGGAACCTCGTGCAGCTCGCACTCAAATTCCCGCAACAGCTTCCGGAACCTGGAACCCAGAAACACAACAGGAATATAATCTCCCTCAATGTCAGCGGAACCAAGGAAATAGTCACCGACTTCACAAAGTGAAGTGAAGGACATCTCCCTGTCTACATCAACAGGGATGAAGTGGAAATTGTCCAGAGTTTCAAATTTCTGGGTGTCCAGACCACCAACAACCTGTCCTGTCCCCTCCATGCCAATCCATCTGACCTGCACGTCTTTAGACAGGAAGTTTTTGCCACGTTGTTAAGGGAGTCCAGAACCAGAGGGCATGGATTTCCTCCGGGTGCTCCGATTTCCTCCCACTGTCCAAAGGCTTGCAGGTTAGGTCGATTGGGCATGCTAAATTGCCCCTTAATGTCAGGGGGATTAGGAGGGTAAATATGTGGTGTTACGGGGATAGGACTGGGGTGGGATTGTTGTCAGTGCAGGCTCGATGGGCCAAATGACCTCTTTCTGCACTGTAGGAATTCTTTGAGAACGTACAGACGCCGGAACTCAACCGCCGCACCCGCCATGGGATCGGAGCGGGCGAGGGGCGGACAACGGAAATATCCTTTGACCTCGGGCAGGAATTTCCGGTCTGGCGAGGCCATGTGATCTCGTCCAGACTGTCAGCCAAGCTGGGAATCGAAGCTTTCAGGGTAGGGGTGAGGAGAATTCTACTTATCTCAGAGGATTGGGCGACTTTGGAACCCTCGGCCTCAGGAAGGCAGGTGGGGGTGGGGTGTGAGGGTCGCTGAATATTTTGTAAGGCACTGGGGCAGATCGCGTCTCAATAGGCAAAGGAATTGAAGGTTATCGAGCGAGGGGAGGCAGGGGTAGTGGGACAATGTAGCTCTCTCTCTGCTTCTCTGTCTCTGTGGTGGGGGGAGTCCAGGACTAGGGGGCCTCAGTTTGAGGATAAGGGGTAAACCTTTTTGGACTGAGCTGAGGGGAAATTTCTTCACCCAGAGAGCGGTGGGATTCACTCTCACAGAAAGTAGTTGAGGCCAAAACGTTGTGTGATTTCAGGAAGGAATTAGATATCGCTCTTGGGGCAAAAGGGATCGAGGGATATGGGGGGGGGTGGTGGTGGGGGAGAATCAGGATATTGAATTGGATGATCAGCCATGATCAAAATGAATGGCAGAGCAGGCTAGAATGGCCGAATGGCCTCCTCCTGCTTCTTGGTTCTATGTTCTTCCAGTAAATGGAATGGTGCACAACACACCAGCTGGGGCCTCACCAACCTTTTGTATTCAATGCTCTGATCGTGAGGGGGAAGGCCGCTCAGCCCATCTATACTTTCCAAAAGTAAAAGTAGCAGGTGTCACAGTAGTTAGCACTGTGCCTCACAGCGCCAGGGACCTGGGTTCGATTCCCGGCTCGGGTCACTGTCTGTGCGGAGTCTGCACATTCTCCTCGTGTCTGCATGGGTTTCCTCCGGGTGCTCTGGTTTTCTCCCACAGTCTAAAGACGTACTGGTTAGGTGGATTGGCCATGCTAAATTCTTCTTCAATGTACCCGAACAGGCACCGGAGTGTGACTATTGTGAAGTTGTGAGTTTGTAAAATTATAAAAGAAGGGATTTTTTTGCTATAATTAGAGCGTTAAAAGAGACACGGGTGCAGAATGCAGTACACAGAGAGCACAGAGTGAAACATTTTATCGGGAGCCGAGGCAGTGGTGTTGCCAAGACAATGGGCCGCTTTTGAATTTTAACCAATCAGTTTAAACCGGGCGTTGGAATAGCAGCAGCCTATCAGATTTGTATTTGATGTCTTGATAATCTGTAAACCAATCCTATTGTGGGGATTTTGGTATGTCATCAGTGGTGTAAGAACTAGCTCCCAGCTCCAGAAAGCCAGACAGCCACTGCCTCTGCCACAGCTTCAGAGAGAGAGTGAGAGAGAGAGAGAGAAAGAGAGATAATCAGTAACTGTCTCTAACAACAACAAAGAACAGTATAACAGCCACATTTATATCTTAAAAGAAAGCCTCATCTTAATAGTGAAAACAGAAGAAATCAGCAAAGATGACCAAAGATTCTGGAAGATAAAATCTGGTTATAAATTAGAGAGAGACTAGTAATTCTATTTTTTTGTTATTAAGTGGGAATTATATTTATCTAAACAGCATTCCATTTGAATTATGTTTTATTGGGTTTGTTAATAGTTTAGTTAGCCTCTTCCACTGTTAATTAGATAAATAAAAGTTACTTGTTGCTTTTCCAGAGAGAGTCTCAGGTGGTAGTTTTGATTTAACCCCTTCTCATACACACTTTAACAGATTATGAGGGGAAGTACTCCTCACTGAGTGTTTACATTTAGTTTTCAGAGAGAGAGGATCAACCTCTGCTTCGTAACAGTGGCGACGAGGGGATTTTCACAGTAACTTCATTGTAGTATTAATGTAAGCCGACCGCTTTTTATTCATTCATGGGACATGGCGCGTCGCTGGCTGGGCCAGCATTTATTGCCCATCCCTGCTGCCTTTGGAGGGGCAGTTGAGAGTCAGCCACATTGCTGTGTCTCTGGAGTCACACACAGGCCAGACCAGGGTAAGGGCGGCAGATTTCCTTCCCTAAAGGGAACCAGGGTTTTTCCGACAATGGGTCATCAGTAGATTATTAATCCCAGTTTTTTTTTATTGATTTCAAGCTCCCCCTTTGCCGTGTTGGGATTTGAACCCGGGTCCCCCAGAACATCAGGAGTTTCTGGATTAATAGTCTAGCAATAACAGCACTGGGCCACCGCCTTCCCTAGGTTGCTATAACTTAGCAACAGAGGGACAAGATTGCGGCTCTCCATGTAGTTGGGGAAGAGAATGGCATTGGCCTCTGAGCACCAGACACACATCGATGGGGGACAGTCACGGTGTCTGGTGAATTTGGCAGAGAGAATGCCACAGGCGTGGTTGTGCCGGCGTGAAGTTAGTGTTTGCAAAATTATAAAAAAGGGTTTTTATTTGCTTTATCTAGAGAGTTAAAAGAGACACAAGTGCATGATGCAGTACACAGAGAGCACAGAATGAAACATTTTATCGCGAGCCGGTGGGAAGTTGTGGTCTTGCCACAGTTGAGGGAGCTCTGAAGGGCAGTGACAGGGCCGTCAAATTCTGCCTGCTTGGTTGTCAGCCAAGACTCGCCCTGTTGAGTCTACTGGGTCCCCGATCGCCTCCCCCCTTGTGACACTGATAAATAACTTTAAACCTAAAGAAAAAACCAAAGTGGGGTGGCCAGGGTGTGAGTGAAGGACGCTTGCGTACCTGAGGATAAGGGGCCCACACTGGGAGGGCTTGATCTTGGAGCACAGCTCTTCCAACTCGAGTTGCTCTCTCTGGGAGATCTGGTAGTCGTGTTTGGGCTGGGCCATCAGCCAGCTGTAGTCCACTCCATGCTTCAGCCGTTTGTCCTCGGCCTGCCGCTCGCGGTGCATCCTCTCGGCCCGCTTCATCTGTGCCGTTAGCTCCAGGGTCAGTGTGTGGGTGACCAGCTCCTCCTCAGTGCGGGGCCGGAGGACCGAGCAGCGGTCGGTCCAGTCAAAAATGGCTGAGAGAAACATGCTGAAGGGAAGGTTGTCCGGGGACTGGGAACAGGAAGAGAAAGAGAGTGTCAGTCACAGACAGGAAGAAGCAAAGTGGGGGGTGCGGGGATGGGGAGGGGGGGGGATGGTGGGGAAGTGAAGAGAGGCCCATAAATTGAGTCTATAGCGCGGCACAGTGGTTAGCACGCCTGCCTCACGGTGTCAGGGACCCAGGTTTGATTCCGCCTTGGGTCGCTATCTGTGTGGACACATTCTCCCCATTTCTGCGTGGGTTTCCTCCGGGTCATCCGGTTTCCTCCCGCAGTCCAAAGATGTGCAGTTAGGTGGATTGGCTGTGCTAAATTGTCCCTTAGTGCTCAAAGATGTGCAGATTAGGTGGATTGGCCATGCTAAATTGCCCCTTAATGTCCAAAGATGTGTAGGTTAGGTGGATTGGCCGTGATAAATACATAGGGTTAATGGGGTTATGAGGGAGGCAGGGGGTAGGTCTGGATAAGGGGCTCTTTTGGAGAATTGGTGCAGACTCAATGGGCCAAGTGACTTCTTTCTGCACTGAAGGGATTCTATGGAACCTGTGGATAAGCTGTCGTGTCCAATACAATTTGTCTGACAGCTTCTGGGGGAAGTGGAGATCAGACCAGTTCTGAATTTTTGACCCAATTTCCCTGAAAAATTCAGATCAACAATTCATTTGGTCTACATTTCAAAATTTATAATATTTAAATTTGATAACTTAGAATATTTTAAAATCTACATTTTTCCTGAGCTACTTGTAAGTGTCTGACTGACAAATTCTAAGGATAGTTTCACTCGTGTCAAAAGAGGCAGGTGCCACTTATAGAGTGTTGTGAGTTGGTGCCAGAGTGTTGGAGTGGTATGGTTGTATTAGCTACAGAGTTGAATTATTTTGTAAATCTTATCATAACCTAACATCAGTTAATTGCTGTGCGATTAATGATGCTTTGAGATTTGGGCCTCCAATTTCACCATCGCTTATAGTAACTCTGCCTATAGTCTGTGGGTATAATGAAAGAAAGGCAAAATCTACATGTATTTATTTTACTCATTCATGGGACACAGGCGTCGCTGGCTGGGCCAGCATTTATTGCCCACCCCTAGTTGCCCTTGGAGGGCAGTTGAAAGTCAACCACATTGCTGTGGCTCTGGAGTCACATGTAGTTCAAACCAGGGTAAGGATGGCAGATTTCCTTTCCTAAAAGGCATTAGTGAATCAGATGGGTTTTTCCGACAACCGGCAATGGTGAACTGGTGCGACCACAATAATCTCGCTCACAATTTCAACAAAACGAAGGAGATTGTCATCGACTTCAGGAAGCGTAGTGGAGACCATGCCCCTATCTACATCAATGGGGATGAAGTAGAAATGGTCAAAAGCCTCAAATTTTTAGGTGTCCAGATCACCAACAATCTATCCTGGTCCCCCCATGCCGACACTATAGTTAAAAAATCCCACCAATGTCTATACTTTCTCAGAAGACTAAGGAAATTTGGCATGTCTGCTACAACTCTCACCAACTTTTACAGATGCACCATAGAAAGCATTCTTTCTGGTTGTATCACAGCTTGGTACGGGCTCCTGCTCTGCCCAAGACTGCTAGAAATTATAAAAGGTTGTGAATGTAGCCCAATCCATCATGCAAACCAGCCTCCCATCCATTCACTCTGTCTACACTCTCCACTGCCTTGGGAAAAGCAACCAGCACAATTAAGGATCCCATGTACCCCAGACATCTCTCTTCCACCTTCTTCCGTGGGGAAAAAGATACAAAAGTCTGAGGTCATGTGCCAACCGGCTTCTTCCCTGCTGCCATCACACTTTTGAATAGACTTACCTTGCATTAAGTTGATCTTTCTCCACACCCTAGCTATGACTGTAACACCTACATTCTGCATTCTCTCGTTTCCTTGTCTATGAACGGTATGCTTTGACTGTATAGAGTGCAAGAAACAATACCTTCATTGTATATGAATACATGACGCAGTAATAAATCAAATCAAATTGGTTTCATGGTCATCAGTAGATTCTTATCTTCAGATTTTTTTATTGAATTGAAGTTCCACCACCTGCCATGGCGGGATTCGAACCCAAGTCCCCAGAACATTAGCTGAGCTTCTGGATTAATAATCGAGTGATGGTAGCACTAGGCAATTGCCTCCCCATTAATACAACACCTTTCACAATGTTCCAAATCACTTTACGGCCAATTAAATACTCCTGAGTTGTAGCCACTGGTATAACATAGGCAATGCTATCAAATGGTACAGCAGGCTCGAGGGCCGAATGGCCTACTCCTAATACATGTTTGTGTATCATTCTGGATGGATGGGATGATCTGGACTCAGATTATCCCGAATTATCTTGTCAACAGAGAGTGACGTCATGGCTGGAGTTCTGTTTGTTTTGTTGCTATTAGAGATTTAGTGTAAGGTGAAATTGCCAGGACAGGATTGTGTGACGGACGTGTAGTGAACCAGTCATCTGTTATACACAGCACATGTTCCTCAAGAGTCACTTCCATTCATTTCAACCGTGTCCTTTTGTCTAACTACCCATTATCTAATTCTACTTTGGTGCTTGTATGCATTTTTGAAGGCATTGAAATATCACAAAGTTATATTGCACAATAGATAATAAAATAAATATTGTAGTGAGGAGCAGCAGTCTTTAGACCTGTGATTAGGAAAATATAGATACGGTTGTGTACCATTCAGTCATTGTCTTCGGACCTCTTAAAAACTATATTGCACAAAGACACCTGAGGGCTCCGCCACTTCTCACTCACAGTGATGACCCATATTGTCCAAGCAGTTCACTTTAACACAGGAATTAGGAGCAGAAGGAAGCAAATTCAAACCTTTGAGCCTGCTCTGCCATTCAATCAGATCAGGGCTGATTTCTCTCTGGTCTTAATCTACCCCCCCACCTGTTCCCCATATCTCCTTATCCTTTTCTTATTAGAAATATATCTACTTCTCAAAACCATTCAATGATTCAGACTCCACCGTGCTATGGGGCAGCGAGTTCCCCACATTCACTCCCCTCTGTGATAAGTAGTTCCCCCTCATCTCAGTTTTAAATCTATTGCCTCTCAACCTATACCCTGTGACCTCTTGTTCTAGATTGCCCCACAAGGGGAATCATTTGGTCTGTGTCTACTCTATCAATCCCTTTTATACCCCGCGATCAGATTCCCCACTCATCCTTCTAAACTCCAGTCAGTATAAGCCCAAAATGTTTATCTCCCCTTGTACGACAACTCAGAGGATAGTCAGTCTGTGGAATTCTGCCTCCTGCCCCCCCCATACCACACCCTCCCCCCGAGAATCCCCTTGACCCCTCTATTTAGTTTAAAATCTATTTACTACTGTCACAAGTCGGCTTACATTAACACTGCAATGAAGTGACTGTGAAAATCCCCTAGTTGCCATGCTCTGGCACCTGTTTGGATACTCTGAGGGAGAATTTAGCACGGCCAATGCACCAGTCTTTCAGACAGTGGAAAGAAACCCACACAGACATGGGGAGAATGTGCAGACTCAGCACAGACAGTGACCCAAGCCAGGAATTGAACCCGGGTCCTGGCGCTGTGAGACAGCAGTGCTAACCGTTTATGAAGCCCAATGTCCCATCTGCTTTGCTAAGTCCTCCCTGAAATGTGTTCCGCCAGCCTTCAGCGATCAATACCTGGAGTTACAATCAGAAGAGAGATCAGAACATTGGCTGATGAGGGAACTCTGGGTCTCCAGCCTTTCATGGGGTTAACACAGAATCTGTACAGTACAGAAGGAGGACATTTGGCCCATCGAGTCTGCACTGACCACAATCTCACCCAGACCCTATAGCAGTACCCCCACGTATTTATCCGGCTAATTCCCCCCCATCTCCTCCCCCGCAAAACTAAATTCAACTAAGTATAGCCAATCAACCTAACCCATACATCTTTGGACACTAAGGAGCAATTTAGCATGGCCAATCTACCTAAACAGCACATCTTTGGACAGTAAGGGGCAATATAGCATGGCCAATCCACCTAACCAGCACATCTTTGGACTCTAAGGGGCAATTTAGCACGGCCAATCCACCTAACCTTCATATCTTTGGACACTAAGGGGCAATTTACCATGGCCAATCCACCTAACCAGCACATCTTTGGACACTAAGGGGCAATTTAGCACGGCCAATCCACCTAACCAGCACATCTTTGGACTCTAAGGGGCAATTTAGCATGGCCAATCCACCTAACCAGCACATCTTTGGACACTAAGGGGCAATTTAGCATGGCCAATCCACCTAACCTGCACATCTTTGGACTCTAAGGGGCAATTTAGCATGGCCAATCCACCTAACCTGCATATCTTTGGACACTAAGGGGCAATTTACCATAGCTAATCCACCTAACCAGCACATCTTTGGACACTAAGGGGCAATTTAGCACGGCCAATCCAACTAACCAGCACATCTTTGGACTCTAAGGGGCAATTTAGCATGACCAATCCACGTAACCAGCACATCTTTGGACTGTGGGACGAAATTGGAGCACCTGGAGGAAACCCATGCAGATACGGGGAGAACATGAAGATTCCACATATACAGGGACTCGAGGCTGGAATTGAACCCGGGTCCCTGGCGCTGTGAGGTGGTAGTGCTAACCACTGAGCCACCGTGCCGCCCAGCTTGGCTGCGACAAATCAAAACGGAACCACACCGTGAGATATGGCCCAGCGCCACCCTCTCCCTCACCCAATCCATATCTTCCCACGCCAAGGGTTCCAACCCAAGGGTTCCAACCCCCATGCTTCACAAAGATGGTAAAGCGGGCCTCACCTTGGCTGTGATGCTGGAACAGAAGGGAGGGAAGTTCTCTCGTCTGTCTCCTGTGTCCTCTGCCTCTGTTTTCACTCTGTCTACCACTATTGCCTCGCTGGCCGGCAGATAATCCGGTATTAAGTTGCTAATCCCAACCTGTGTCAGCATAAAGTGTCTTGTGGGAGCTGTGTGGGATGGACGGGGAGTCAGAGAGGTGGATGTTATGCACCTCGATCTATTGTCAACATGCAGGAGGTCACGTAGTTCACGAATTGTCGCAGAAGGGGGGATCACAGCCCACATTGGTGAGGCCTCTTTAACGTCCCCAGAGCACTCCACATGCACGTTGTAGGCAAAACATGACCCTGGGCCGCGTAACGCAATATTAGGGAACTGACTGATGCTGGGCTGAAGAGGTTTGGTTTTGAGGAATGTCTGAGAGGGAGAGGGGCGGAGAGGTTCAGGAAGGGATTTCTAGACCGTAATCTGCCCCCAACTCCCCCCCCCCACCCCCAAACCCCCCACCACCCCCAAGACTGCCAATGGCAGAATCATAGAATCGTAGAATCACTACAGTGTGAAGGAGGCCCATCGAGTCTGCGCCAACAGTTATCTCACCCAGCCCCTATTCCCATAACCCAACATATTTACCCTGCTAATCGCCCTGATACTAGGGTCAATTTACCATGGACAATCCACCTAACCTGCACATCTTTGGACACTAAGGGGCAATTTAGCATGGCCAGTCCACCTAACCTGCACATCTTTGGACACTAAGGGGCAATTTAGCATGGCCAGTCCACCTAACCTGCACATCTTTGGACACTAAGGGGCAATTTAACATGGCCAATCCACCTAACCTGCACATCTTCAGTCACTAAGGGACAATTTATCATGGCCAATCCCCCTAACTTGCACATCTTTGGACACTAAGGGGCAATTGAGCATGGCCAATCCACCTAATCTGTACGTCTATGGGAGGAAACCAGAGCACCTGGATGAAAACAATGCAGACACGGGGAGAATGTGCAAACTCCACACAGGCAGTGACCCAACCCAGGAATCGAACCTGGGTCCCTGGAGCAGTGAGGCGGCAGTGCTAATCCACTGTGCCGCCCGTGCTGGTTTTGAGTGGAATGTATAGTCCAAAAGGACACCCAGTGTTTTTCCACCAACCATCAATAAGATGTTCCTACATTGTGACTCCCCACACCCCGCCACCGTCTCCCCTCAGAGTTCCTAGACGTGACTGACCTGAGAAAGATGGTTTAACCGCACTGCCGCGTGATGTGTACAGAGCGACTGCAGGTAGAGACAGGATCACCCTATCACAGATCTACCCGCAGTTCCCTTCAATCCGAATGACCTCCCTTCCCCTCACCGACACCTTCTCCGAGAGCATTACTTAACAGCTAAAAATAGTCGAGGTTAATAGGTTCGTAAAAATTAATATTCAGCAGATCTATTCAGACAAGCATGCTCCGCGGACAACAGGATTGTTTGATAAGCAGCTGTACTTCCGGACGTCAGGGGGAAGAGAGAAACAGGGAACAACAAGACTAATCTTTCAGAGCGGTGGTATATATTGGGGGCCAGTTTAGCTCAGTCAGCTGGATGGCTGATTAGCGATGCAGAGCGATGCCAACAGCCCGGGTTTGACTCCCGAAATGACTGAGGTTATTCATGCATCAAAGTGCAGAAAGAGGCCATTCGGCCCATTGAGTCTGTGTCAACTCTCCAATAGAGCATCTTACCCAGACCCACCCATCACATATTTAGCCCGTTAATGCACTTAACGTGCACATCTTTGGACACTAAGGGGCAATTTAGCATGGCCAATCCACCTAACCTACACATCTTTGGACACTAAGGGGCAACTTACCATGGCCAATCTACCTAACATGCACATTTTTGGACACTAAGGGGCAATTTAGCATGGCCAATCCACCTAACCTGCACATCTTTGGACACTAAGGGGCAACTTAACTTAGGTGGACCTGCACATCTTTGAACACTAAGGGACAACTTAACATGGCCAATCCACCTAACCTGCACATCTTGGGCACTAAGGGACAATTTAGCATGGCCAATCCACCTAACCTGCACATCTTTGGACACTAAGGGGCAATTTAGCATGGCCAATCCACCTAACCTGCACATCTTTGAACACTAAGGGGCAATTTAGCATGGCCAATCCACCTAACCTGCACATCTTTGAACACTATGGGGCAATTTAGCATGGTCTGTCCACCTAACCTGCAATCTTTGGACTGTGGGAGGAAACCGGAGCACCTGGAGGAAATGCAGACTCCGGGGAGAACGTGCAGATTCTGCACAGATAGGGACCCAAGCCTGGAATCGATCCTGGGTCCTGGAGCTGTGAGGCGGCAGTGCTAACCCACTGTGCTAGCGTGCCACAGGTGTGATGATCCTCAGGTTAAATCACCACCAGTCAGCTCTTCCCCCACCTCCTCCACCCCCTCAAATGGTCATCTGGGACTATGGTAACTTTGCCTATATTGAGAGAGTACTGGGGACTGGGGCTTTATGGAGAGAGGGATTGAATACAAAACAAGGGAGGTCATGCTGGACCTTTCTAAGCTCTGGTTAAGCCACCATCTTGAACCACCGCAGCCCCATGTGGTGTAGGTACACCCACAGTGCTGTTAGGGAGGGAGTTCCAGGATTGTGATTGGACATCAGTCAGTCCCCATGTGATGTAGGTACACCCACAGCGCTGTTAGGAAGGGCGTTCCAGGATTGTGATTGGACAGAGAGAGAGAGAGGGAGGGACAAAGAGGGAGAGAGAGATAGAGAGAGAAAGACAGAGATAGGGTGAGACAGAGAGAGAGGGACAGAGGGAGGGAGAGAGAGAAAGAGGGAGAAAGAGAGGGACAGAGAAAGAGAGAGAGAAAGATAGGGATAGATAGAGAGAGATAGGGACAGAGAGAGAGAAAGATAGGGGCAGAGAGAGTGAGAGAGAGGGACAGAGAGAGAGGGGGGGGGAAACAGACAGAGCGAGACAGAGAGAGGGACAGACAGAGAGAGAAAGGGACAGAGAGAGAGAGGGACAGAGACAGGGTGAGAGAGGGACAGAGAGAGAGAGAGAGAGGAACGTTCCCTATATCCCTCACTCACCTACACCACATGTAAAATTGCCAGCTCCAATGCACCCCTCCCTGATGAGCTCAATGCATTCTATGCCCGTTTTGAGCAAGAGGTCAGTGAGAACATGCCCTCCACCCTGGGAGCCACCATTGCAGATGTCAGGGCAGCTTTCTCGAAGGTCAGCCCACGGAAAGTGGCTGGCCCGGATGGGGTAGCGGACGAGCACTCAGATCCAGCGCGGATCAGCTGGCGGGAGTATTCGCAGACATCTTCAACCTCTCTTTATAACAATCTGAGGTCCCTATCTGCTTCAAGAAGACGACCATCATCCCAGTACCAAAGAGAAACCAAGCAGCGTGCCTTAACAACTACTGGCCGCTGGCTCTGACATCCATCATTATGTAGTGCTTCGAAAGGTTAGTCATGGCACGAATCAATTCCAGTCTCCTGGACTACCTGGATCCACTGCAATTTGCCTACCACTGCAACAGGTCCACAGCAGATGCCTTTTCCCTGGCCCTGCACTCAACCCTGGAACACCAAGATAACAAGGACACCTAGGCCAGACTTTATTGACTACAGCTCAGCCTTCAACACTATTATTCCCACAAAAATCATCTCCAAATTCCATGGCCTGGGCCTCGGTACCTCCGTCTGTGACTGGATCCTGAACTTTTGATTTGATTTGATTTATTACTGTCACGTGCATTAATATCCAGTGAAAAGTCTTCTTTCTTGGGCACTATACATTCAAAACATACTGTTTATAGAGAAGGAAAAGAGAGAGTGCAGAATGTAGTGTTACAGTCGCAGTGAGGGTGTAGAGAAAGATCAACTTAATGCGAGGTAGGTCCATTCAAAAGTCTGACAGCAGCAGGGAAGAAGCTGTTCTTGAGTCGGTTGGTGTGCGGGCTTGGACTTTTGCATCTTTTTCCTGACGGAAGGTGGAAGAGAGAATGTCAACAAAACGAAGGAGATTGTCATCAACTTCAGGAAGCGTAAAGGAGAACATGCCCCTGTCTACATTTGATGGCACGGTAACACAGTGGTTAGCACTGCTGCTTCACAGCTCCAAGGACCTGGGTTCAATTTCCGGCTCAGGTCGCTGTCTGTGTGGAGTCTGCACGTTCTCCCCATGTCTGCATGGGTTTCCTCTGGGTATTCTGGTTTCCTCCCACAGTCCAAAGATGTGTGGGTTAGATGGATTGACCATGCTAAAAAATTGCCCCTTAGTGTCCTGAGATGTGTAGGTTAGAGGGATTAGTGGGTAAAATATGTCAGGATATGAGGGGTAGGGCCTGGGTGGGATTGTGGTTGGTGCAGACTCTTTCTGCACTGTAGGGTTCTATGATTTTACATCAATGGGGATGAAGTAGAAAGGGTTGAGAGCTTCAAGTTTCCAGGTGTCCAGATCACCAACAACCTGTCCTGGTTCCCCCCCCAGGACACTATAGTTAAGAAAGCCCACAATGCCTCTACTTTCTCAGAAGACTATGGAAATTTGGCATGTCCACTACAACTCTCACCAACGTTTACAGATGCACCACAGAAAGCATCCTTTCTGGTTGTATCACAGCTTGGTATGCGCTCCTGCTCTGCCCAAGACCACAAGGAACTACAAAAGGTTGTGAACGTAGCCCAATCCGTCACGCAAACCAACCTCCCATCCATTGACTCTGTCTATATTCCCTGATGCCTTAGCAAAGCAGCCAGCATAATCAAGGACCCCACACACCCCGGACATTCTCTCTTCCACCTTCCGACTCAAGAACAGCATCTTCCCTGCTGCCATCAGACTTTTGAATGGTCTTACTTTGAGTTAAGTTGATCTTTCTCTAGAGCCTAGCTATGACTGTAACACTACATTCTACAGTCTCTCATTTCCATCTCTATAAACGGGTATACTTTGTCTGTATAACACACAAAAAACAATACTTTTCACTATCACAATACATGTGACATAATAAAATCAAATTCAAAACAAATCATATTCATCACTAATCCACTCCTAATACTCCTCGCTCACCCACTCCCCATATCCCTCGCTCACCCATTCCCCTTATTCCTCACTGACCCGCTCCCCATATCCGTCACTGGCCCACTCTTCATATGCCTGGTTCACCCACTCCCCATATTCCTCACTGATCCCCACCCCAAAAATGGGCCGGATTGTGGGCGGCATATTCGCATTGGCGGCACGGGAGCACAATGGTTAGCACTGTTGCTTCACAGCTTCAGGGACCTGGGTTCGATTCATGGCTTGGGTCACTGTATGTGTGGAGTTTACACATTCTCCTTATGTCTGCGTGGGTTTCCTCTGGGTGTTCCAGTTTCCTCCCACAGTCCAAAGGTCAGGTGGATTGGCCATGCTAAAATTGCCCCTTGGAGTCCTGGGATGCATAGGTTAGAGGGATTAGCAGGTAAGTGCGTGGGGATATAGAATCATAGCAACCCTACAGCACAGAAAGAGGCCATTTGGTCCATTGAGTCTGCACTGACCACAATTCCACTCAGGCCCTACCCCTATATCCCTACATATTTACCCACTAATCCCTCTAATATTCGGGGATAGGGCCTGGGTGGGATTGTGGTCAGTGCAGACTCGGTGGGCCTCTTTCTGCACTGTAGGGTTTCTACGATTTTCCAGCTGCGCTTATCCCGAAACCGGTAAATCCCGCCCAAAGTCAACGGACCATTTCTCGAGCACTTCCCGTGGCCTACTGAACAGGAAATATTGTCTCTATGTGTCCCTTATAGTTGAGATAATTTAAGAATTTGGGTTGAGACTCGCATGGGCCACCCAGTCATCTTGCAATGTAATGTGGTTAAGCTCGACAGAAACTACCCAGCGTTCTTTGGGGCACCAGGAGCAAGGGCTGATGGGAAACGGTGTGTTATTCGCAAACCCGTGGTAAAATTAAAAGTGGATGTTGAGAAGAAGTGTACCTAGCGTGTTCAGAATGCTAACTCACTCTACGGACATATTTGGGTTTGCTGAGTTTTCTTCTTCCAGTAATTTCTGTTGGTTTCCATCCCGGAACTCTCCCGTGGCGTCTCGCTTCTGCTTGCGCCGCTCTACCAACCATGGGATGGTGTTTACCGTGAAGTAATTCGTTTTCCTGTGAAGTCATTTTCTGCGGAAAGTTCGATGGATGAGTTTGAAAGACAGGTCTTCATGACGAAGGCTGCGGGCCCTCAATAGAGGCTCAATTTAATCGCTCACAAGCCAAAGGCCTCAGGCTTCATAGCTGGAGGATGGCCAACATAATGGAGGAACATTGACAACTGAGAGAATCATAGAATCCTACAGTGCAGAAGGAGGCCATTTAGCCCATCGGGTCTGCACAATCCCACCTATACTCTATCCCCATAACCCCACGTATCTACCCTAGCTAGTCCCCCGACACTAAGGGGCAATTTAGCATGGCCATACCATCTAACCCACACATCTTTCAGAATGCGGGAGGAAACTGGAGCACCTAGGGGAAACCCACCCAGACACGATCGGGGGGGGGGGGGGGGGGGGAATGGGGAAACATGCAAACTGCACACAGACAGTGACCCAAGCTGGGAATCAAACCCGGGTTCCTGGCGCTGTGATGCAGCAGTGCTAACCCGCTGTGCTGTCATGCCTCCCTCTGTTGGCCATTTTTTTATTATTCATTTGTAGGACACAGGCGTTGCTGGCTGGGCCAGCATTTATTGCCCATCCCTATTTGCCCCTTGGAGGGCAGTTGAGAGTCAACCACATTGCTGTGGCTTTGGAGTCACATGTAGGCCAGAGAAGGACAGCAGATTTCGTTCCCTAAAGGACATTAGAGAACCAGATGCGTTTTTCCGACAATCAACAGTGGACCATCAGAGGATTCTTAATTCCAGATATTTCTTATTGAATTCAAATTCCACCACCTGCTATGGCGGGATTCGAACTCGGGTCCCCCAAAACATTAGCTGAGTTTCTGGATTAATAAACTAGCGATAATACTGCTACGGGGTACCGTCTCCCCTAGATTACAATCAACCGCAAGTTGGCTATTTACAATGATTTTTTAAAAATATATTCCTTCACAGGATTTGATTTGATTTGATTTATTATTGTCACATGTGTTAACATACAATGAAAAGTATTGTTTCTTGCACACTGTACGGAAAATTGTATAGAGAAGGAAAGGAGAGGGTGTAGAACGCAGTGTTACAGTCATATCTAGGGTGGTGGGAAAGATCAATTTAATGCAAGGTAGGTCCATTCAAAAGTCTGACAGCAGCAGGGAAGAAGCTGTTCTTGAGTTGATTGGTATGTGACCTCAGACTTTTGTATCTTTTTCCTGAAGGAAGAAGGTGGAAGAGAGAATGTTCGGGGTGCGTGGGGTCCTTAATTGTGTTGGCTGCTTTTCCGAGGCAGCTGGAAGCGTAGACAGAGTCAATGGATGGGATACTGGTTTGTATATCATTCACAACCTCTTGCAGTTCCTTGCGGTCTTGGGCAGAGCAGGAGCCCATACCAAGCTGTAATACAACCAGAAAGAATGCTTTCTATGGGGCATCTGTAAAGGTTGGTGATAGTCATAGCTGACATGCCAAATTTCCTTAGTCTTCTGAGAAAGTAGAGACGTTGGTGGGGCTTTCTTAACTATAGTGTCGGCATGGAGGGGGGGGAACCAGGATAGGTTGTTAGTGATCTGGACACCTAAAATTTTGAAGCTCTTGATCCTTTTTACTTCATCTCCGTTATGTAGACAGGGGCATGTTCTCCTTTATGCTTCCTGAAGTCGATGGCAATCTCCTTCGTTCTGTTGACATTGAGGGAGAGATTATTGTTGCCGCACCAGTTCACCAGATTCTCTACCTCATTTCTCTACTCCTTCTCGTCATTATTTGAGATCCAACCCACTTATGGTGGTGTTGTCAGCAAACTTGAAAACCGAATTGGAGAGGAATTTGGCCACACAGTCATAGGTGTATAACGAGTATAGTACAGCCTTGTGGGGCAAGGTGTTGAGGATGATCATGGAGGAGGTGTTGTTGCCTATCCTTACTGATAGTGTTCTGTGAGTAAGGGAGGTTGCAGAGGGAGGTGTCAAGGACCAGTCCACAGAGTTTGGAGATGAGTTTTGTGAGAATAATAGTGTTAAAAGCTGAGCTGTAGTCAATAAATAGGAGTCTGACATAGGTATCCTTGTTATCTGGGTGTTCCAGGGTTGAGTGCAGTGCCAGGGAAATGGCATCTGCTGTGGATCTGTTGCGGTGGTAGGCAAACTGTAGTAGATCCAGGATGTATGGGGCATCATGGGCAACGGCCAACACTTGTTGCTCATCCCTAATTGCCCCCTTCAGCTGCACGGTGGCACAATGGTTAGCACTGCTGCCTCACAACATCAGGGACCTGGGTTCAATGCCTGACTTGGGTTACTGTGTGTGTGGAATTTGCATGTTTTCCCTGTGTCTGCATGGGTTCCTCCAGATGCTCCGGTTTCCTCCCACAGACCAAGAGACATGTTGGATAGGTGCATTGGCCGAGTTAAATTCCCCCTCAGTGTAACTCAAGTCAGACGCCGGAGTATGGCGACAAGGGGATTTTCACAGTAACTTCATTGCGGTGTTAATGTGAGTCTATTTGTGACTGTAAAAAGAAAATAAACTGAGTGTCTCACTCGGCCCATTGCGGGCGTGGGGGCAGCTAAGAGGTGCTGGGAGTGTGTGTCTGGAGTCACATGTAGACCAGTTTAGGTTCGGATGGCAGCTTTTCCTCCCCAAAGGGGGCATTAGTGAACCCAGATGAGATTTTTTTCCTGACAATCGATGATGGTTGTCACGGTCACCGTTACTGAGATTTGCTTTATTATTCCAGATATTATTCATTGCATTTGAGTTGCAGCGATGCGATGGCCTGGTGGTATTATTGTTAGACTACTAATCCAAATCTCAGTTAATGTTCTGGGAGACCTGGGTTCGAATCCTGCCATGGCAGATGGTGGAATTTTGAATTCAAAAATCTAGGATTAGGAATTGAAAATGAAACCATTGTCCATTGTCAGAAAAACCCATCTGGTTCCTTTTAGGGGAGGAAATCTGCTGTCCTTACCCTGATCTGGCCTACATGTAACTCCAGATCCACAGCAAAGTGGTTGACTTGCAAATGTCCTCCAAGGGCAAAAAGGGATGACCAATAAATGCTGGCCCAGCCAGTGGTGCCCATGTCTCACAAATGAATAAAAATAAATTCCTCTAGTTGCTGGGATTTGAATCCATGTCCAGCCCCCTTTGGGGGGTGGGTTTACGTGTGTGTGTGTGTGTGTGCGTGCAGAAATTGAACCCGAGTTCCTGCTGTTAAGTGGCAGCAATGAATCACAGAGGTTTACAGCATGGAAACAGGCCCTTTGGCCCAATTTGTCCAGGCCACCCTTTTTTTAAAACCTCTAAGCTAATCCCAATTGCCCACATTTGGCCCATATCCCTCTATACCCATCGTACCCATGTAACTATCTAAATGCCACCATGTCGTCCCACTGATGTTAACATTAGACATAACTTCTTGTTGCTCCAGGTTTCAAAGCATTGGGAAGATTTTTGGTGGTTTGCGGCGGCACAGTGGTTAGCACTGCTATCTCACAGCTCCAGGGTCCCAGGTTCAATTCCAGCCTCGGGTGACTGTCTGTGTGGATTTGCACATTCTCTCCATGTCTGCATGGGTTCCCTCTGGGTGCCCTGGTTTCCTCCCCCACTCCAAGGATGTGCAGGTTAGGTGGATTGGCCATTGTAAATTACCTCTTAGTGTCCAAAGATGTGCAGGTTAGGTGGATTGGCCATGCTAAATTGCCCCTTAGTGTTCAAAGATGTGTAGGTTAGGTGGATTGGCCATGCTAAATTGTCAAGGGAGGTTAGCAGTGATAAATGTGCAGGGTTATAGGATAGGGCCTGGGTAGGATCATGATTGGTACAGACTCGATGAGCCAAATGGCTTCCTTCTGTACTGTAGGGGCTCTCTACGATTCACCTCACCAGCCAACTCACCCTATCCTCACCTGCTTATCTGAGTAGCACCCACCCCAGAGCTCACTGAGCCCTCGACTCCACCTTTGTCCCCGCCAATCTCAACCCTTCCTGTAATCTTGCCAGATCCCTTCAATCGAGCCCGCCCATCATTCCTTGCGCCAATGAGTGTCAAGCAGCCAATCAGTGAAGGAGGTAATCTGTACTCAGTTTGAGGATCTATTGACTGCAGATGGATGGCTTCAAATTCCAGAAGCCACTAGAAATGTCCAAGTGTCTCTTTATGGCCGTATCAGTATTCAATGAGTGGTCTGCCCACTCCCCTCTCCTACCAACTTGTAGGCACGTAACTGTGATTTATACATTTAACCAAAAGGTACCTGGAACTGGACGGAATACCCCAACTGGATTCCAACTGTATCTCACACAGACACAATACAAATGATTTAGAATGGCCCTCCCACCCTGCAGGATTTCCCAATGATTGTCAGCAACTCCCCACCCCCTGCTGGTGTAACACACTAACACACACACACGCGTTAACATGCCCACTGTTCCCCATATTAAACTGCATCTGTCTCTCCTCACCCCAGTCTGTCCATGCCATCCAGAAGATGGGGCAAACCCACCTTTTAAATGTTGCATTTTTTTGCCCTTTGGAGATTTTACATTTCTGCTTTGATGATCTCAGATTTTATATTTTTTCCCGAAGGAAGAAGGTGGAAGAGAGAATCTCCGCGGTGTGTGGGGTTCTTGATCATTCTGGCTGGTTTTCACGAGGTAGCGGAAAGTGTGGTTCTCCATGGCTTGTCCCACCACACTCCCCCAGCGCCCTCGTCAGGGGCAAATTCAGGCAGATGTTGAGCGGCAGTGACATAGCATGGGGGGAAAGCAGCTTCAGAGGTTTAATTCAGCCTTCAGAGTGAGGGACTGATTTAATACACAGTGTGCACACACTCACATGTACACCAATATATACATTCACATATCCCACCCACTGACACACCCATACACACACTCACACCAATTCACTCACCGTCACACACTCACCCTACAAAGGGTTGTGAATGTAGCCCAGTCCATTACGCAACCCTGACTCCCATCCCATTGACTCTGTCTACACTTCCCACTGCCTCAGGAAAAGCAGCCGGCATAATCAAGGACCCCACACACCCAGACATTCTCTCTTCCACCTTCTTCCTTCAGAAAAAAGATACAAAAGTCTCAGGTGACATACCAACCGACTCAAGAACAGCTTCTTCCCTGCAGCATCAGACTTTTGACTGGACCTACCTCATATTAAAGATCTTTAGATCTATCTCTACACCCTCGCTGTGACTGTAACACTACATTCTGCACCCTCTCCTTTCCTACCTCATATTACCTACCTACCTCATATTACTCTCCTACCTACCTCATATTAAAGATCTTTAGATCTATCTCTACACCCTCGCTGTGACTGTAACACTACATTCTGCACCCTCTCCTTTCCTTCTCTATGAATGGTATGCTTTCTCTGTATAGTGCACAAGAAACAATACTCTTCACGGTCTCCAAAAGATGTGCATGTTAGGTTGGTTTGCTACCAAAATTGCCTCTTAGTGTCAGGGGGATTAACAGGGTAAACATGTGGGGTTACGGGAATAGGGCCTGGTGGTACGGTTGTTGGTGCAGTATTGATGGGCTGAATGGCTTCTTCCTGCACTGCAGGGATTTTTTGATTCTATGATCTCAAAACATATGACGATAATAAATCAAATCAAAACACAGACCCACTCCCACTCCCAAACCCCATCCACACTCACGCACACACTCTGGGGATGGCACAGTGGGTTAGCACTGCTGCCTCTCAGCGCCAGGGATCCGGGTTCGATTCTCGCTTGGGTCGCTGTCTACAGACTCTGCACGTTCTCCCCGTGTCTGCGTGGGTTTCCTCCAAGTGCTTCGGTTTCCCCCCACAGGCTGAAAGACATACTGGTTAAATTCTCCCTCACTGTACATGAACAGGCGCCGGAGTGTGGCAACCAGGGGAATTTCACAGTAACTTCATTGCAGTGTTAACGTAAGCCGACTTGTGACACTAATAAACTAAAAAACGCACACACACACCCAGTCACATTCCTACACACCTACCCACCCACATACTCACACACGCACATCTACCAACAAACTAGCACACTCACCGACCTAAACCCCTGCCCCCTCTATGCTCATTAATGTGACCTGATGTGATGAAGAGGGGAGGGGAGCGGCTGAGAGTTGGAGAGGGAGAGGGAGAGGGAGGGGCTGAGATTTGGAGGTGGAGATGGAGGGGGAGGGGCTGAGATTTGGAAGGCGGGTGGGTTACTGTGGTGCATGTACTCTGATCCCCCCCGTGGGTCTGCAGGAGAAACACCCCCGTGGAGTGGGAAGGGGAGGGAAAGATGCCCGTTGTGGGGGTCCACAGTCTCCCCCCTCCCCACGTTTTGGGATTTGGAAGCCCCCTCTCCCCCCTGCCCAATGCTGCTCAGACAGGGATGGCGCACGGGGCAGTCTGGCTGCCTTCCTGGATGAGGCTGAAGGCGCAGCGGTGCTCCCTGTCCCCGGGTGGACAGCCGGGGCTGGCCTGCCTCTTCGGAGCGCTCCTCCTGCCTTCCTCCGTCTGTTCGGTGAGCCGGGGGTTGTGAAAAGCCCAGAAGATGGCACAGAAGTAGATGAAGAAAGCGCTCAGTACCACGAACATCAGGGCGAAAGACTGCACCGTGGCTTCGGTGACTATAGCTGGCAGAGTCATTGCCCCCGTCTCTCTTCAATCGCTCTAGCTCCTTGCAACACAGAGAGAGGAGAGGGGGCAAATCTTGCTGTGGATTCTCCCTCCGGAATAATGCTGCTGTCCTGGGCTTCCCCCTCCAGTCCTGGGCTCTGCTGTCTCTGTCCTTGATTTCCTCCTCCTCTGTCTCTGTCCTTGGCTATCTCTGTCTCTGCTGTGCATCTGCAGAGCCTCACTGTCTCTGTGGTCACATTGCCTGTGGATGGTACCCATCCCTCCCCTCACTCAGGATCTGGGAGACAAATCACGGCAAACCAGCCTCTGGGATTCACAGCATTGCAAACCCCTCTGCCCCCACAATCTCTCTCTCACACCCCCCCCCCACCTCACCAAGTCCCCCACTCACCCCCCCCCGACACCTCCCCCACTCACACCTCACCCACTCCCCCACTCTCCCTCCACTCCCTCTCCCTCCACTCCCCCACTCCCTCTCCCACTCCCCCTCTCACTCCCCCCATTCACCCACTCCCCTTCCACTCACCCACTCCCCCACTCACCCACCTCCACTCACCTACTCCCTCCCTCACCCACCCACTCCCCCACTCCCTCACCCAGTCTCACTCCACTCACCCCCTCCACTCACCCACTCCCTCCCCTTTCCACTCACCCACTCAGCCCCCCACCCCCACCACTCAGCCACCCCCCACCCCCACCACTCAGCCACCCCCCACCCCCACCACTCAGCCCCCCCACCCCCCACCACCCAGCCCCCCCACCCCCCACCACCCAGCCCCCCCCACCCCCACCACTCAGCCCCCCCCACCCCCACCACTCAGACCCCCCCACCACTCAGCCCCCCCACCCCCCAGCCCCCCCCACCCCCACCCCCACCACTCAGCCCCCTCCCACCCCCCAGCCCCACCCCCACCACTCAGACCCCCCCACCACTCAGCCCCCCCACCCCCACCACTCAGCCCCCCCCCACCCCCACCATGCAGCCCCCCCCCACCCCCACCATGCAGCCCCCCCCCACCCCCACCACTCAGCCCCCTCCCACCCCTCAGCCCCACCCCCACCACTCAGCGCCCCCCACCCCCACCACTCAGCCCCCCCCACCCCCACCACTCAGCCCCCCCCCCCACCCCCACCACTCAGCCCCCCCCCCACCCCCACCCCCCACCACTCAGCCCCCCCGACCCCCCACCACTCAGCCCCCCCCGACCCCCCCACCACTCAGCCCCCCCCGACCCCCCCACCACTCAGCCCCCCCCCGACCCCCCCACCACTCAGCCCCCCCCGACCCCCACCCCCCCACCACTCAGCCCCCCCCGACCCCCACCCCCCCACCACTCAGCCCCCCCCCCCGACCCCCACCCCCCCACCACTCAGCCCCCCCCCCCGACCCCCACCCCCCCACCACTCAGCCCCCCCCCGACCCCCACCCCCCCACCACTCAGCCCCCCCCCGACCCCCACCCCCCCACCACTCAGCCCCCCCCCGACCCCCACCCCCCCACCACTCAGCCCCCCCCGACCCCCACCCCCCCAACCACTCAGCCCCCCCACCCCCACCCCCCTCACCCCCACCCCCCTCACCCCTCAGCCCCCCCACCCCCACCACTCAGCCCCCCCACCCTCATCACTCAGCCCCCCCACCCTCATCACTCAGCCCCCCCCCACCCCCACCACTCAGCTCCCCCCCACCCCTCAGCCCCCCCCGCCCCCCCCACCCCCCCCCACCCCTCAGCCCCCCCACCCCCACCCCCACCCCTCAGCCCCCCCCACCCCCCAGCCCCCCCCACCCCCGCCCCCCCACCCCCACCCCCCCCACCCCCCCCACCCCCGCCCCCCCCCACCCCCCCCACCCCCGCCCCCCCCCACCCCCACCACTCAGCCCCCCCCACCCCCACCCCCACCACTCAGCCCCCCCCACCCCCACCCCCACCACTCAGCCCCCCCCACCCCCACCCCCACCACTCAGCCCCCCCCACCCCCACCACTCAGCCCCCCCCACCCCCACCCCCACCCCCACCCCACCACTCAGCCCCCCCCACCCCCACCACTCAGCCCCCCCACCCCCACCCCCACCACTCAGCCCCCCCACCCCCACCCCCACCACTCAGCCCCCCCCACCCCCACCCCCACCACTCAGCCCCCCCCACCCCCACCCCCACCACCACCACCACCACTCAGCCCCCCCACCCCCACCACCACCACCACTCAGCCCCCCCCACCCCCACCACCCCCACCACTCAGCCCCCCCCACCCCCACCACTCAGCCCCCCCCACCCCCACCACTCAGCCCCCCCCACCAACTCACACATACACACTCACCCACTCCCCCACTCACTCACACACTCACCCACTCACTCACTTCCCCCACTCACTACCCCCCCAAACACACACACACTCATCCACTCCCCCATTCATTCACACACTCACTCACTCCCCCCCTTTTACACAGCAACTCTCCCCTTTAATAGTGACCCCCTCCCCCTTTAATACAGTGAGCCCCTCCCTCTTTAATACAGTCACCCCCTTCCCTGTTTAATAGTGACCCCCTCCCCCTTTAATATAGTGACTCTCCCCTTTAATAGTGACCCTCCTCCCCCTTTAATAGTGACCCCCTCCCTCTTTAATGCAGTGACCCCTCCACCTTTAATAGTGACCCCTCTTTAATAGTGACTCTCCCCTTTAATAGTGACCCTCTCCCACTTTAATACAGTGACCCCCCTCATTAATTCAGCGACCCCCACCCCCTTTAATAGTGACCCCCTCCCCCTTTAATACAGTGACCCTCTCCCACTTTAATAGTGACCCCCCCTTTTAATACAGTGACCCCCCTCCCCCTTTAATAGTGATCCCCTCCCCTTTAATAGTGAACCCCTCCCTATACAGTGGCCCCTCCCCCCCGCCCTCTCCTCCCTTTAACACATTGACCCCTCCTCACGCACACAATGGGGTTGGGTCCGGAGAGGGACGCGCACGTTCGGCACGTACTCCCTCGCCGTGTGCGCCATTGAGGCACCGGGACGCGCACGTGCGTGACGTCGCCCGACAGGGACGTCACGTGGGGTGAAATTGATGCACGGGGGCCGCGCGCGTGAGTGACGTTGACTCATCGAATGCGCCCGTCAGGGGATGGTTGACGCGCACGCGGCCGACGTGAACGCGCACGTGACCGACGTGGTGACGTTTTGGGGCCCGCGGCGGTGGCGGGCGACGATTGTCCGTCAGCGCCAGACAAGGAGGAAGGCTCGAGTGGATTTACCTCAGACCGGCTCCTGAAGGAGGGGGAATAAACCCGTTAAATACCCTCCGGAATAGAGAGATAATTCCTGGAATATACCAACGCCCCGCCCGGGAGAGTGAGAAGGAGCGGGAGATACTCACCGCGCACCCAGAGAGAGAGAGAGGCAAGAGGCCGGGCCCAGCCGCCCGACATGTCGGAGGACGGACGGCATTACAGCGGTGAGAGGGATGGAGCGGGAATATGAGGGAGAGACAAAGAGAGTGAGGGAGGGATAGGCAGACTGAGGGGAGGAGAATGCGGGGGAGGGGCTAAGGGTGTGTGAGGGATTGAGGGAAGGGAAAGTGAGTGAGTGAAAGGGGGGAGGGGAGAGTGACAGAGGGCGGGACGGAGGAGGGAGGGGGCGGGGCCGAGGGTCAGCAGCGGTTTAACGGCCGCGCGAGGCGGAGATTTGAATCCAGGCTCCTCCCACAGAGGAGGATAAACCCCGCCCACACAGCCCCGCCCCCCCACGCGCCACCCCCCCACTACGTCCCTGCCCCACCCCCACGCGCCCCGCCTCCGTCCCTGCACCCCCCACGCGCCCCCTCTCCATCCCTGCCCCCCCCCCGCCGCGCCCCCTCTCCGTCCCTGCCCCCCCCCCCGCCGCGCCCCCTCTCCATCCCTGCCCCCCCCCCCCGCCGCGCCCCCTCTCCATCCCTGCCCCCCCCCGCCGCGCCCCCTCTCCATCCCTGCCCCCCCCCCGCCGCGCCCCCTCTCCGTCCCTGCCCCCCCCCGCCGCGCCCCCTCTCCGTCCCTGCCCCCCCCCGCCGCGCCCCCTCTCCGTCCCTGCCCCCCCCCGCCGCGCCCCCTCTCCGTCCCTGCCCCCCCCCGCCGCGCCCCCTCTCCGTCCCTGCCCCCCCCCGCCGCGCCCCCTCTCCGTCCCTGCCCCCCCCCGCCGCGCCCCCTCTCCGTCCCTGCCCCCCCCCGCCGCGCCCCCTCTCCGTCCCTGCCCCCCCCCGCCGCGCCCCCTCTCCGTCCCTGCCCCCCCCCGCCGCGCCCCCTCTCCGTCCCTGCCCCCCCCCGCCGCGCCCCCTCTCCGTCCCTGCCCCCCCCCGCCGCGCCCCCTCTCCGTCCCGGCCCCCCCCCCCCCGCCGCATTTGCCCCTCTTGGGGGCTATCATGGTGGCATTGTGGTTGGCACTGCTGCCTCACAGCGCTAGGGGACCCTGGTTCAATTCCCGGCTTGGAGGCTGCACTTTCTCCCTCGTGTCTGCGTGGGTTTCCTTCAGGTGCTACGGTTTCCTCCCACGGTCCAAAAGATGTGCGGGTTGGGTGGATTGGCCATGCTAAGTTGACCGTAGTGTCAGGAGGATTAGCAGGATTAAATGTGTGGGATTGCGGGAGTAGGGCCTGGGTGGGATTCTGTTTGGTGCAGACTCGATGGGTTGAATGGCCTCTTTCTGTACTGTATTGATTTTATGGGTGGGATTGAGATTTACAGTCGAATCAGCCATGATTTTATTGTATGGTGGAGTGGGGCCAAGTTGTATGTTTCCTCATTGCTTACTCTGTGTCTGCATGCTAAGTTGGAGTACTCTCTCAGTTCCCCCAGACATCAGCATTTACAAGTTTTGTGCCTTTTTATATTAAAGAAAAATCTTCAGAAGAAAAACCAAAGTCACTTTGGTGCTTCTTCTGAATGATCTCTCATTTTCCTATTCTATCCTCAATCTGTCACCCTGCTGTCAACTCACATAACCTCTCTGCATCTCTGTGTATCTTCCTCACAACTTGCATTCTTGCTTAGCTTTGGGTTGTCAGCAAACCTAGATTTATTATGTTCTGTCTTTTCATCTAAGTCATTGATGTAGAGTATAAATAGCTGGGAACCCAGCACTGGTCCTCTCAACTCTCCACTAATTACAGCCTGCCAACTCAAAAGTGACTTATTTATCCCAGCTCTTTTCTTCCTATCTGTTAATGAATCCCATATCCTCACTTGTACGTGTAACTATCCACAACTCCACGAGTTCTTATCTGATCCTTTGACCTTGAGTGATGCTGTTTCAAATAGGCTTTTGGAAAAATACTATACTGATTCTCTTTACCGATCCTACTAGTTATATCTACTCTGCTGGTTACGTCCTCAAAAAAGCTCAAATACATTGGTCAGATATGATTTTCCTTTTGTATAGCCATGTTGCAGAAATCCAGTGACAGAGGTGCTTGCTGATTGAGCAGACTGTCTTGAATTAAATGGTTTGCTTTTTGAATGTTGGACTTTGACCCGTTGCTAGCTCTGGAGTACTTTTTTTAAGCTGGCCTCTTCCTTATCCCTAATTTCCATTGCTCCACCATTGGCAGCCATGTCGTTTTTTTTATTATTCATCTGTGAGACATGGATGTTGCTGGCTGTCTAGCATTGATTGCCCACCCCTAGTTGTCCCTTGAGAAGGTGGTGGTGAGCTGCCGCCTTGAATCACTGCAGCCCACGTGTTGTGGGTTGACCCACAGTGCCGTTCAGGAGGGAATTACAAGATTTTGACCCAGCGAAGGAATGGCTGATATATTTCCAAGTCAGGGTGGTAAGTGGCTCGGAGGAGAATTTGCAGATGATGGTTTTCCCATGTATTTACTGCTGTTGTCCTTCTGTGTGGAAGTGATCGTGGGTTTGGAAGGTGCTGTCTTAAGGATCTTTGGTGAATTGTTACAGTGCATTTGTAGATAGTACACATTGCTGCTACTGAACCTCAGTGGTGGAGGGAATGAATGTTTGTAGATGTACCAATCAAGTGGCCTGCTTTGTCCTGGAGATGTCGAGCTTCTTAAGTGTTGTTGGCAGCTGCACACATCCAGGCAAGTGGAGAGTATTCCATCACACTCCTGATTTGTATGCTTGTAGATGGAGAGTCAGGAGGTGAGTTGCTCACTGCGGTATTCCTAGCCTCTGATCTGCTCTTGTAGCCACTGTGTTTATGAGGCGAGCTCAGTTGAGTTTCTGGTCAGTGGTTTAAAACCACCGCCGCTGCCACCCCTGTACGCTGACAGTGGGAGATTCAGTGAAGGTAACACCATCAAATGTCAGGAGGTGGTGGTTAGTGAGTGCCTCTTATGGGCGATGACCATTGACTGGCGTGAATGTTGCTTTCTACTTGTCAGTCCAAGCCTGGATGTCGCATTTGTCTTCAGCTCGCTGGAGCAATGGAATTACCTCCCTGAATCTCTTGCTGCCTTGTCCTCTCTCCTCTGAAATGCCACTTATTTTTTAGGCCAGGGTTTGGTTGCCTACTCTGATACCTCATGCAGCTTAGTCTCAGATCTTATTCGATAACACTCCTATGCAATGGCCTGGTGAGGTTTTTATTGTGTGAAAGGTATTCTATACATACCTGTTGTTACTGTCTAGTACTTAAGGTGGGATAGAAAATGATTCCAAGGCTAGTAGGTTAAGTACTTCCTGATGCTAGCTTTGATCGCATATGTTGGTGCAAGATGTGAAGAAACAAACTGAGGATGGAGAGAAAGCGCTTCATTCTAAAATTGGCGGGGATAGCCTGTATTTTTCTGGCTGTGTGGAAGTTAAGAACATAAGAACATAAGAAATAGGAGCAGGAGTAGGCCATCTGGCCCTTCGAGCCTGCCCCGCCATTCAATAAGATCATGGCTGATCTGTCGTGGCTCAGTTCCACTTTCCCGCCCTCTCCCCATAACCCTTAATCCCCTCTCTTATCAAAAACCCATCAACCCGCTTCTTAAAAATATTTAGCGAGGCAGCCTCCACCACTTCAACGGGCAGAGAATTCCAGAGATTCACCACCCTTTGAGTGAAGAAGTTCCTCCTCAACTCCGTTCTGAACCGCCCCCCCTTTATCTTGAGGCTGTGCCCCCTAGTCCTACTGTCTTTTTTGAGCGGGAAGAGTCTTTCCACCTCTATCCTATCCATCCCATTCATCATCTTATACGTCTCAATGAGATCTCCCCTCATTCTTCTAAACTCTAACGAGTACAAGCCTAGTTTATTCAGCCTCTCCTCATAGCTCAACCCCCTCAACTCCGGTATCAGCCTAGTAAACCTCCTCTGCACTCCCTCCAAGGCCAAAATATCCTTGCGCAGGTGCGGCGCCCAAAACTGCACACAGTACTCCAGCTGCGGCCTCACCAATGCCCTATACAGCTGCAGCAAGACCTCCCTACTTTTATATTCAATCCCCCTCGCTATGAAGGCCAGCATCCCATTCGCCTTCCTGACCACCTGCTGCACCTGCAGGCTGGGTTTTTGCGACTCATGCACAAGGACCCCGAGGTCCCTCTGCACCGTCGCCTGCTGCAGTTTTTCGCCCCGTAAGTAATAGTCCTTCCTACCATTCTTCCTACCAAAGTGGACCACCTCACACTTGCCAACATTAAATTCCATTTGCCATTTCCTGGCCCATTCGCCCAGCCTATCTAGATCCTTCTGCAGACTCTCCACACCCTCCGCACAATTTGCCTTTCCCCCAATCTTGGTGTCATCAGCAAATTTCGACACCCTACACTCGGTTCCCTCCTCCAGATCATCTATATAAATGGTAAATAGCTGATTCTATGCAAAGTTCTATGCAATGTGTTAATAATAAGTCATTTTGCCTGAGATGTTCACACTCCAGTAAATGGCCAGTGTTGCCAATACCCTTCCTGTATTAAAAATGTATGGGGCACTGGAAAACTGTTCACTGCACTACAGTGCTTTCTACAGTTGATTTCAACATGAGAGCTTGGCAACGCTTCAGAATTCCTGCGCAGAGTGCAGCACAATCTTCATGTTTTGCGAGCCTGTGCAGGTTCTTGCACCCAGGTTCAGTAGGATTTTATAAGTATTTTGCTACGCTTCAACTCTAAATTTTCACCTTGATTGCTTCCACTACGGAACATTTCGTCTCATCTCTTGCTTTTCCCTCTCTTTTTATATAATAATTCATGGTCCGATCCTTGCACCACAGCATGAGGTGTTGAAGCTTCCTGTTAACTCCAAGGTAAATAATTTATGAAAGCTGCAGGGTATAGTAGCCTAAAGGTTATGTCATCAATTGAATAACCATGAATTGGAGATGCCTGTGTTGGATTGGGTGGGGTAAGCACAGTAAGAAATCTCTCAACACCAGGTTAAAGTCCAACAGGTCTGTTTGGCAGCACTAGCTTTTGGAATGTCAGTCCTTCTTTGGGTGAGTGAAGAGCTGCCGAAAGCTTGTCCTGCAAATAGACCTGTTGGGCTTTAATCTGGTGTTGTGAGACTTCTTACCAGGTGAATAATCTAGAGGCCTGGGTGAATGACCCAGATGTGGGTATGCCGGCGTTGGACTGGCGTAAACACGGTAAAAAGTCTGACAACACCAGGTTTTAGTCCAACCGATTTATTTGATAATAGACTCTCAAGCTTTCGGGGTTAGCCCCTTCGTCAGGTGAATGGAGAGTTCTGGCCTCAGACAGAGCATATAAAGCACAGACAGTTTAGAGATTACTGATTAGAATGCGAATCTTTACACCTAACCTGCTGTTCAAGACCTGAAGTGGCTGACAATGTGAGTGGAAGGAGCACTGATCACAGGTTAGAGATGTGTATTGTCTCCAGACAGTACAGTTAGTGATGTTTTGCAAACCCAGGTAAGTCACGGGGGTTACAGATAGTGCGACTTGCCAACCCAAAACTTTGACCACTGAAAATTCTTAGAAGTTTATGGAACAAAAGGAGTCCATTTAGCTCATAATGCCCATTCCAGCTGAAGAAGACTTATCCCACTTTATAGTATAGTTACAACACTTCAACTGCATATATCCAAGTACTATGTACCGTTCTTTCAGCAACAAGTTGAAGACCTCAAAAAGACACTAGAATTAAGAAAGCCCACTAAAACCTCAGAAGACTGAGGAAATTTGGCATGTCAGCTACAACTCTCTCCAACTTTTACAGAAAGCATTTTGTCTGGTTGTATCACAACTCTGCCCAAGACTGCAAGGAACTACAAAAGGTCGTGAATGTAGCCCAGTCCATCACACAAACCAGCTTCCCATCCATTGACTTTGTCCACACTTCCTGCTGCCTCAGCAAAGCAGCCAGTATAATCAAGGACCCCACGCACCGTGGACATTCTCTTTTCCACCTTCTTCCGTCAGGACTAAGATATAAAAGCCTGAGGTTACGTACCAACCAACTCGAGAACAGCTTCTTCCCTGCTGCTGTCAGACTTTTGAATGGACCTATGTCGCATTAAGTTGATCTTTCTCCACACCCTAGCTGTGACTGTAACACTACATTCTGCACCCTCTTGTTTCCTTCTCTATAAATGGTATGTTTTGTCTGTACAGTGTGCAAGAAACAATGCTTTTCACTATGTTAATACATGTGACAATAATCAATCAAATCAAAAAAAATCCTCAACTCCCCTATAATCCATTTGTCTATTATTTTTATTCTATTACCTTAGTTATTTACCTGTCTTCTGAGAGTGATAAGGCCATCTAATGTACTCTACCCAAGACCCTTAAATTTACATGCCTCAATGAAGTGTTCCCTCAGCCCCCTCTGTTCCAAGAAAACAATCCCAATCTAATATTTCCCTCAGCACCTCTGTTTCAAGAAAACAATCCCAATCTATCTAATATTTCCTCATGGCTAAATGTCTGGCAGTCCTGACAACATTCTCGTCAGTCTCTTCTGTCTCTGTCACTGTCTCTAGCATGAAGATATCCTTCCTGTAATATGATGACCAGAACTGCGCACAGTACTCTAACTATGGTCTACCTAATGTTTTATAAAGCCTGTTCTTGTATTCCAAGCCTTGGCCAATAAAGTTCGGTATCTTGTATGGCTTCATAACCACCTTAATGATCTGTAACCACGTGCATCTGGACCCTCCCGTTCATCTATATATTTCAACACTCTACCTCTTATTGTGTATTCCCTTGTCCTGTTTGCCTTCCCCCAATCTATTACTTTGCACTTGTGCAGAATGAACTCCATTTGTCACTTTTCTGCCCACCTGACCAGTCCAGTTGGTAACTTCCAGCATTCCATCAGCTTTCTTCTTCATTGTCAATCACACGACTAGTTTTTATTTAGTCTTTAAGTTCTTATTCGTGCCCCCTACTTTTAAACCTAAATCACTGATAGCCACAAAAGCAAAGGACCTTGTACCGAGCTCTGTGAAATTCTACTCGAAACAGCCGCCAGTCACAGAAGCACCTTTGCCTCCTGATATTGATCCAATATTGGTTCCAAGCCAATATCCTTTGGATCCCATGGACTTTTAAACTTTATGACCAGCCTGTTGTGTGGGACCTTGTTAATTGCCTTGCCCGAATCCAGGAAGAGTACATCAGACATGTTGTGCTCATCGATTCTCCGTGTTCACCTCAAAGGTTCAAGCCCCTTTGTCAGGCATGACCTTCCTTTAACAAGTCCATGCTGACTGCCCTTGATTAATCAATGCCTTTCCAAGAGACGATTTATATTGTCACTTGGTAATGTTTCCAAAAATATCCCCAGCTTTGAGCTTGGGTTCCCTGACCTGTAGTCATTCATTCTATCCCTTTCTTCCTTGTTAAACAGTACAATGCTGGCAGCACCCTATCTGTAGCCAGAGAAGATTGGGGCATGATGCTTAGAGCTGTTACTCTTTCCTACCTTACTTCTCTTAGCACCCTAGACCCTATTTCATACAGGCCTGGACATTTACCCACTGGTGTGAGAATGCCATTGCCTCCAAGTTCCATGCCATCCTGCCATTCGCATTGGCCTAAAAAGCTGAAATTAGGAATGGGAGCAGGCTCAACGCAAAATACTGCGGATGCTGGAATCTGAAACAAAAACTGACAGATGCTGGTAAATTGCAGCAGGTCTGACAGCATCTGTGGAGAGAGAATAGAGCCAATGTTTCGAGTCTGGCTGACCCTTCAGTCAGAGCTCAAGGAGGAGGCTATTTGGTCCCTCAAGCTTGCTCTGTCATTTAATGAAATCTGCCACCTTACTCCATACCCTTGCCCCTGCTGAGCATCACTGCTCTGATTAACAGTAACCCAGACTTGAAGCGGTAACTCAATTCTCTCTCCACAGATGCTGTCAGACCTGCTGAGATTTTCCAGCTTTTTTGTTTCGATTCCAGCATCCGCAGTAATTTGGTTTTATCCAAACCCCAGCCTCTGCCCCATGCCCTTTGAGACCTTTGAATTAAATCAGTGATTGATAGATTTTTGTTTCTACCTTCCTTTGTATTTGGAACTGTTGTCTAATTTCTTGAAAGGTCTGGCACTAATTTCTCGATTCTGCCCCCTAGACGCCCCAGCCAGCGGAGCTAGCTTTTCTCCATCTCTACCCTATCTCTCCCCCTTAATATCGGGAAAACTTTGACCAACTCATCCCTTAACCTTCTAAATTCCAGGGAATTACCCACCTTAATGTCATTGCCACAAGGACTAGCAGTTTGAGAAAAAGGGTTGCTGTCATTTTGAGGCATATAAGGGAATGGGCAATAAAGGATTCTTATCGGTGTTGGCCATACTCCAACAGCTGATGCTTTTTTAATGAGAAGCTTGAGAATGGTGTCTTGTATATAAGTTAACAGATAATATGAACTGCAGTAATTCCCACATGTCAGTTTGGGGTATAGATTATAAGAGGTGCAAAAAAGGCCCCAAAGGTATCCATTGAGCCTGCATACTGAATTATAATCATGGATTCACTTGGAAAAGGAGAATATTGTACGAGTAGCATTGGGGGGGGTCATGTGAACTTGAAGCAATTGTGGATTTGTGACAGATATGCATGGAATTAAGCTAGTACTTGTAACTTGGAGGAGTATGTCAGGAAAGAGCATTGTATATGTACTCTTTAAAAAAGAAATGTTTTGCTTAGGATCTGCATCTGAGTTCCACGCAGACCGGGGGTGGAATCTGGAACTTTCCCTGACTGCGTGCCTCAGTTTAGCATTAGGTACCAACTTGTGATGTCAGAAATGGACAAAGGGAAATTTGTCGATACAATGGCAAGGTTCAAGAGGCATCTTGATAGATACATGAATAGGCAGAGAACAGAGCGATATGGACTGTGTAGAGGCAAAAGGCCTTTAGTTTAGAAAGGCATCGTGTGTCGGGGCAGGCTTGGTGGGTTGAAGGGCCTGTTCTGTACTGTTCTTTGAAAGTTCCTTTTGTAGAACCCCAGCAAGATGTTGAAGAGTATTTTGAGAAATGTTAGTTGGGCGGTTGCCGGCAGAATCTGCTGACTTTGAGCATGGTTGATCCCTTCGCTGATCTGGTTTCACATGCGGTACGTCATTCCTGAATTTCATGCAAGTTGCTGGGCTGTGAAAACTGCAAATTTCAAAAGATTTGGAAAAGTTACTCTACGTCAAGCTCCATTAGCTTTTCCAAAGAGTAAAAGTGGACCATTGTTTGAGATGTAGTTCTCTTCGTCAGAGATGCTAGTTCGGTTCCCTTCACGTGCACCCCCTTAAGTGCTGGGAAATCTCAGCAGATCCTGCAGCATCTGTGAAGAAAGGAGCAGAGTTAAAATTTTAAGTCAGTATCACTCTTCAAAGCTGGTGTCCCTAGGTTTTGGTGTGAGGCTGGGTCACCTCTTGGGGACGGGGTGTTTAGGTGTGCATGTGGCTGCCACTGAAATCTAGCAAGTTAAATTATAAATAGAGGCTGGTAGTACAAAGCATTGGTCAGCTTCTTCTGTCCTATCAGACAGTATAGAGAAGATGAACAGTTCAGTAATTCACCATCTTAAAGTATCAAGATTCTGTACTGCAGCATCTTGTGAATTGTTTAAGAGATACTGTCAGCCTTGTTTTTTAACTTAATGCTATATTTGTTAAATTGTCAACCCTACTGTATTCAATAGCTGGGTCCCCATATTTGTGTTTTATCTTGGGGGGGGGTGCTTTGCTCCGATTTCTTCAAGTGTTCCGTGTTGCAGTGGAAGATTGGGGGTCGGTTAGCTCAGTGGGCTGGGCAGCTGGTTTGAGATGCAGAGCGACGCCCAACAGCGCAGGTTCAATTCCCATACCGGCTGAGGTTATCCATGAAGGCCCCGCTTTCTCAACCATGCCCCTTGCCCGAGGTATGGCGACCCTCGGGTTAAAATCACCACTTGTCAGCTAGCTCTGTCTCTCTCTCCAAAAATTGTCATGGATAATCAATAGTCTGTAGTTTGATTTAAGGCTACTGATTAGGTGCCTACATGGGATTAATGGCTGTGAAAGTGTCAATAAAACAGCAGCTGCCTTCTGCTGTCCTGCAGAGGAACTTGCTTGCTCAAGGTTGAGGAAATAAAGGTGGGAAGGGGCTGGTCAGGGTGATTATAGTGTGTGTGTGCTGGGCCCATTAACAACAAGACATCGAGATTAAATGTTCCAGCAGTGATAGTGCAAATATTATTAGGCAGCGAGATACTCCCCTATTGATATTTTCACATTCCCAACTTGACTGATTGTATTTGTTTGAAGCAAGATTTTCCACGCTTGATTGAGCAGAGAAAGCTGACAAGGGAAGCTGTTTCTCTTCCTAATTTACAGAGGAAGATATCTCCTGCAGCTTGTTACTAACACTAGGTGATAACATTTGTGGAGAAGTGTTTCATTGCCCAGCACTGACATCCTGCAGTTTATTAAAGAATTATCAAACTTGGGGAATGTGGAACTGAGCCACGACAGATCAGCCATGATCTTATTGAATGGCGGGGCAGGCTCGAAGGGCTGGATGGCCTACTCCTGCTCCTATTTCTTATGTTCGCATTGTGAGAATTGCTTTGCAAGTTGAGAAATTTTGCTTTTATTTCCAAGAATGGCCATTTAATAAATGGATAGTTTTGAATTGTGATTATGGCCATGGGGAAGAATCTTATTAGCACTTTATAAAAAATTGGTTGAGAAGTTTTTACCCTAAATCAAATTTGAGATCAAATTGAAGTATTCGAGATGATAAAAGGTCTGGCTAAAGTAGATGTGGAGCAGATGCTTCCTCTAGTGTGACATTGTACGGTGAGAGGTCTCAAGACAAGGGCCAGCAAATTTAAAACAGAGTTGGAGGGCAAACTACTTTCCCTAAAGGGTTGTGAATCTGTGGAATTTGCTACCCCAAAGTGCGGTGAATGCTGGGACAGTGATTAAGTTTAAGGAGTTAGACAGATTTTTAATTGGTGCTGGGTTCAAAGGTTATGGAGAGAAGGCAGGAAAATGGGGGGAAAACGAGCATATCAACTATGATCGAATGATGAAGCGGACTTGATGGGCTGAATGGCCTAATTTTGCTCCTACATCTTATGAACTTGTGAGCTACCTTGACCTGGTGCGGTGGCACAGTGGTTAGCACTGCTTTATCCCAGTGCCAGGGACCCGGGTTCAATTTTGGTCTGGGGTGGGTGACTGTCTGTGTGGAGTTTGTACATTTTCCCCATCTCCGAGTGCTGTAGTTTCCCCTCTCAGTCCCAAGATGTGCAGGTTAGGTGGATTGACCATGCTAAATTGTCCCTGAGCATCCAAAGATGTGCACGTTAGGTTGATTGGCCGTGCTAAATTCTCCTTCAGTGTAAGGAGGGCTAACAGGATAAATACGTGGGGTTACGGGGATAGGGTCTGGGTGAGATTGTTGTTGTAGTCTTGATGGTCAAATGGTTTCCTGCTGGACAGTAGATTCATTGATCATCAAGGGAACTGTTATGTTTCCACATGTGGAAATCGTACCTCAAGTTGGATTCTATCTTGTCAAAGAGTGGGGTTTGTGGTAATGTATTTGTGCACAGCAGTGGGACTGGAAGGAGCAATGTAATCACTAATAATCCTCCTCATGGCCTGTCAATCTGATGCACTGCACGGTTAAAGGTGGTTATTTCCACACCATTCCCGTTTATCTTAAAATAAATGCGAGGGGTGGGGTTGGGGGGGGCGCAGGCGGAGGGGTGCTGCATTGAAGCCATCCTTTATAAGTAGATTAGAGACCCGTTCAAACCTGAATTATTTGACACTAAATTGCTTCCCTAACTGTGTTCAGCCCTGATGTAGAGGTGCTGGCGTTGGACTGGGGTAAACACAGTAAGAAGTCTCGCAACGCCTGGTTAAAGTCCAACCAATTTATTTGACAGTAATCCCACAAGCTTATGGAAACAGTGTTCCTTCATCAGGTGTGTGGAAGGTTCTGATCAGAGAAGGGCTTATAAAGTCACACGCAGTTTACAGAAAACAGTGTTGTGAGACTTCTTACTCTGTTCAGGGCGCCCCCCCCCCCCCCCCCCCCCCCCGGAGATCAGGGATCATGCATAATGGATTCCAGGGGGAAGGACGAAAGCCAGGAAGATGGAATTTGCGACTAAGAGAAAGAGACTGATGTAGAGATAAGAGGGAGTTTGAGGCAGAACAGCATGGGAAAACAGGTTAGGTGGGGTTGTAAACCCCCTGTACGTTTATGCAGTTTGCCTGCCACCTCCGGCTAATTCTGACTTCATTGCTTTAGGATTGAGCTATGGAGCTGGAGAATTCCTGTGTCTGGCAGGAAGGAGTGATGCAGCTACTTCCTGTGAGCTGGGATAGACGCAAAATAGGTTACACGTCTCTGTCGAACTCCAATCTTCACCTGCCTCTTAACTCTGTTATCCTGGTGCGCCTTCTTCAAAGTCTGTCTAACTGGCTCTCTTCTTGTCTGCGCCAGAAGTCCGTTTTGTTTTGTGTAAGCTTCCTTCGAGAAACTTTGCTTTTATTTTAAAGCAGGCACTTTGCGGCAAGAGCCAAATGGCACGTGACAGAATTTGGCATTCCGATGTGACCAAAACTATCGGTTGCCAGGGAATCCTGCATACTTCTGGGTTCACTCTGAAAATCACTTTGAAACTTGGCCAGGCTCTGCCCTCCATCTTGCTCCTGCTTCCTCTGTTTAGAGCTGTGTTGATGAGCTGTGTCTTCCTGCCCCTCTGGCAAGCACTCCTGGTACCTTGCCAAAGTTGTGTACTTTTGTGTGTACTTTTCCAACCTGCTTCAGCCCAGTGCTACGATTGCTAACTGATGCAGACGGGAGAAAGACTTTTCTGGGTGACATTTCTCTAATTTTTGACCTTAATGTGAAAGGATGAAATTAAATGGTTGGAAGTGGCTTCTTCCAAACCTGGTCTTGGCAAAAGAATTTCCTTCTGTTGCTTGGGTTCTGTTTGACCAGGGTTAGTTTATTATTCCTGCCAGGTTTGTTGGATCCCAACGCCATGATAAGATCTCTAGTCTAAAGGACTAGAGTTCCCTCGGGGTCCTTTAGATATGTTCCTTATGTCCTGCATCTCTTGTAGGTGGGCCCACCTTTCCTTCTAGGATATTAGCTCTCACTCATCCATGCGTGACCGATGTTTAGAAGGATGGAGGAGGGGAATCTCATTGAAACTTACAGAATACTGAAAGGCCCTGGATAGAGTGGACGTGGAGAAGATGTTTCCATTACTGGGAGAGATTGGGATCCGAGAGCACGGCCTCAGAGGAAAAGGACGACCCTTTAGAACTGAGATGAGGAATTTCTTCAGCCAGAGGGTGGGTGAATCTGTGGAATTCGTTGCCACAGAAGAGGCCGGGTCATTGAGTATACTGAAGACACAGATAGATAGCAAAAGAGAAAACGCTGGAAAATCTCAGCAGGTCTGGCAGCATCTGTAAGGAGAGAAAAGAGCTGACGTTTCGAGTCCAGGTGACCCTTTGTCAAAGTTCAGAGGTAGATATGTTCGTGATTGGTGAGAAGATCAAAGGTTACAGGGGAAAAGGCAGGAGAATGGGGTTGAGAAACTTATCAGCCATGGCGGAGCAGACTCAATGGGCCGAACGGTCTAATTCTGCCCCCCCCCCGCCCCATCTTGGTCGTTTTTCCCTATCACCTTTGGATTTGCGAAAACTTCTATCAACTCTTGCATTTTCCATCACCTTAAAAGTTGTGTCTCAGTCCCTGTTCACCAGCATGCACAGTCCACCGCCAGTTTGTTGTCTACTGTTACGCAGCTCCAGCACGTGACAGCAGCACAAACCTCTCCCACACCTTTGACTTGACCCGATGCTAATCTTTCTAAGCGTGACTGTCGTGATGGATTCTCACTTCCACACCTCCATTCTGTTTTTGGAAGTCATCTTATTTGTGAGCGCACACATATTCCCCTGAATCGCCACCTATGTTGCTGTCCATTTACCAGTATGTGTAAGAACCTCTTACGCACACAGCCTTTGTTCCTTTGCTTGGGGGAATGGGGAGCCTCTGTCCCTGTGCTGGGGTGGGTGGGTGGGGAGCCCCTGTTCCTGTGCTGGGGTGCGTGGGTGGGAAGCCTCTGAGTCTGTGCTGGTGAATGCACTGTCTCTGTCCAGGTGGCATTGGGGAGCCTCTGCCTTGGCCCTGGGAGGGTGGGTGGGTGGGAGCCTCTGCCTCTGTCATCAATCTTAATGATGAAAATTCTGGCAGCAGCGATCCAACAGTTGCTGATCCATCATAGAGTATTAAACTAGCTCTCACTGCCATTGGCAGCTTGCAGGAGTCTGTCTTCCCCATGGGCCCAGTTGATGCAGTCAGTGTGCAACCAGGTCATAGACCGCTAAAGCTGTCTGGCTCAATTGTCAGGGCCGAGGTTACAGTGCAACTGCTCTGACTGGTTATAAACTGAGCAAGGAAAGCACTGAACCTGATTCCACGAAGTGATCTCTGCTGGAAAGCTGCATTGCTGGATGCTGTAAGAAGATCAGGACTGGGTTTGAATGTGCTGTAACCAGAGCGCAATGGCATTCGAAACAATAACCTGCATTTATCCAGTGTTTTTCATGTAGTATAGGTAGCACAGAGTTAGCACTGCTGCCTCACAGTGTCAGGGACCTGGCTTCAAATCCCAGCTTGGGTCACTGTCTGCGCAGAGTTCTCATGTTCTCCCCGTGTCTGTGTGGGTTTCCTTCGGGTGCTTCATGCTCCAAAGATGTACGGGTTAGGTGGATTGGCCATGCTAAGTTGTCCCTTAGTGTCCACAGATATGCAGGTTAGGTGGATTGGCCATGCTAAGTTGCCCCTTAGTGTCAGGGGGATTTGCAGGGTAAATACTGACTATAGGGATAGGACCTGGGTGGGATTATTGTCGAGGCAGGCATGATGGGCCAAATGGTCGTCTTCTGCACTGAAGGGATTCTATAGATTCTATGATGTCCCTAGATGGTTCATGAGCAATTATCAAGAGCCAGTGGTGTTCGAGGCAAAGTACTGGCAGGGATAGAAGATTGGCTGACAGACAGAAGACAGAGACTGGGGGATAAGGGGTCCTTTTTCAGGATGGCAGGTGGTGAGCCTCAGGGATCAGTGTTGGGACCACAGCTTTTCACTATATACATTAATGATCTGGAAGATGGAACTGAGGGCATGGTTGCTAAATTTGTGGCTGATGCAAAGATTTGTAGAGGGACAGATAGTATTGAGGAAGTGGGGCGGGGGGGGCAGTGCGGGGGCTGCAGAATGATTTGGACAAGCTACGAGAGTGGGCAAAGTAGTGGCAGATGGAATGCAATGTAGGAAAGTGTGAGGTTATGCACTTTGGTAGGAAGAATGGAGGTATAGACTATTTTCTAAATGGAGAGAGGCTTCGGAAATCTGAAGGGACTTGGGAGTCCTGGTTCAAGACTCTCAAGGTTCAGTTGGCAGTTAGCAAGGCAAATGCAAGATTAGCATTCGTTTCTAGAGGGTTAGAATACAAGAGCAGGGATGTACTGCTGAGGCTGTATAAGGCTCTGGTCAGACCATATTGTAAGCAATTTTGGGCCCCGTACCTAAGAAAGGATGTGCTGGCCTTAGAGGGGGTCCAGAGGAGGTCCACAAGATTGATCCCAGGAATGAAGACTTTGTTGTATGAGGAACGGTTTAGGAGTCTGGGTCTGTACTGGATAGAGTTTAGAAGGATTGGCGGAGGGGGAGGGGGGGTAGTCTAGTTGAAACTTACAGGATACAGAGAGGCCTCAATAGAGTAGACTTGGACAGGATGCTTGCACTAGTGGGAGAGACTCGAACTCGAAGGCACAACCTCAGAGTGAAGGGGCACTCCTTTAAAACTGAGATGAGGAGGAATTTCAGCCAGAGAGTGGTGAATCTGTGGAACTCATTGCCACAGAGGACTGTGGAGGCCAGGTCACTGAGTGTCTTTAAGAATACAGTAAGTAGTCTCACAATGCCATGTTAAAGTCCAACAGGCTTATTTGGTAGCATGAGCTTTTGGAGAGTCGTCTCTTCATCACTCACCTGATGAAAGGGCAATGCTCCAAGAGCTTGTGCTACCAAATAAACCTGTTGGACTTTAACCTGGCGTGTGAGACTACTTTCTGTGCCTACCCCAGTCCAACGCTGGCATCTTCACATCATATTTTTAAGACAGAGATAGATAGGTTCTTGATCAATAAGGGGATCAAGGGTTATGGGGAAAACACAGGAGAATGGAGATGAGATTAATATCAGCCATGATTGAATGGCAGAGCAGACTCAATGGGCCGTGTGGCCTAATTCCGCTCCTATATTTTATGGTCTTATCAAGAATAATTTGACAACCGATCCAGGGAAGATCTTTGGGCAGATGCTCAAAAACCTGGTCAAAGTGGTAGAATGTGATGAGAATTTTAAGGGAAGGACTGGTAGAAAGGCAGAGCGATATGGGGAAGGAATTCCAGAGGTTAGGGCCCCAGGCAGCTGAAGACACAGCTGCCAACGGCTTGGTGATTAACATTAGAGTGTGCAAGAGGCCACAATAGGAGGAGCGCAGAGATCTTGGGTGGATTGTGGGGCTGGAGGAAGGTACAGATCACTGGGAGTGAACAAAGAATCATTGAAATCATAGAAAATCTACAGTGCAGAAGGAGGCCGTTCAGCCCTTTGAGTCTGCACAGACAACAATCCCACCCCAGGCCCTATCACTCACCACACATTTACGCTGCTAATCTCCCTAACCTAAATATCCTGGGGCACTAAGGCACAATTTAGCATGGCCAATCAACCTAACCCACATGTTTTTGGACTATGGGAGCACCTGGAGGAAACCCACACTCCACACAGACAGTCACCCAAGCTGGGAATCGAACCCTGGTCCCTGGAGCTGTGAGGCAGCAGTGCTAACCACTGCCACCATGATGTTGAAGTATGGTCACTTGGGGGAGTGGAAACTGGCTGTGAAACTGTATCCCAACAAAGCAGGAGGGAGAAGAGAATTGGCCAGATTACTAAACCATGCTTAAAGCTCAAACTCTAATCAAACCAGCTGTACATAACCCAGTGTTTTACTATTGGAGGAATATTGTCATATATTTTGGCATGTGGTATTTAAACAAAACCTTAAACAGAATAAACTGCTGGCACAGTAGTTGAAAGATTGTTGCTCTCAAACTGAGGAGCAGGCCTTTTATGTTCAGAGTATTCCAGCTTTCACACTGGGCCAGGCCCAGCTTTAAGGAATGAAATGTTTTTCTTACACTGGTATGTTCACAGACACCCTGGTCCTTTTTATAGGAAACCAGAGTTTGTTTTGCTTCAGTTTTGTCTGTGCTGAGGCATGCTGGAGTGCTTGCTCCTTAAATCCCAGGCAGCCCTTTACTCCATTGTCCACCCTTCCTCTTGAGTCTAGGCAGCAGCTGTTGACAAGTTATTCACCTGTGGGAGGCATCACACAAACATGCCAAACCTTGCCTTGTACCTGTTGACACCCTTCCAATGTGTTTTAGTTTACTTATTGATATCACAAGTGGGCTTACATTCATTAACACTGCAATGAAGCTACTGTGAAAATCCCTTAGTCGCCACACCCTGGCGCCTGTTCGGGTACACTGAGGAAGAATTTAGCACCTAACCAGCATATAGAATATAGAACACTACAGCACAAAAAACCACAAGTTGCACCGATCACATCTATACCTACCAAGCCATAGAACTATCTGTAACTTCCAATGCCATTAGATCCCACATACTCATCCAGAAGCCTTTTAAAAGACCCCAGCGAGTTCGCCTCTACCACTACCGGCAGCCGATTCCACTCACTCACCACCCTCTGAGTGCAAAACTTACTCCTAACATCTCCTCTGTACTTGCTTCCCAGCGCCTTAAACCTGTGTCCTCTCGTAGCGACCATTTCAGCCCTGGGAAATAGCCTCCGAGAATCCACCCTATCTATTCCTCTCAACATTTTATAAACCTCTATCAGGTCGCCTCTCAACCTTCGTCTCTCCAGGGAGAAGAGACCTAGCTCCCTCAACCTGTCTTCATAAGGCATGCCTCCCAATCTAGGCAACATCCTTGTAAATCTCCTCTGCACCCTCTCAGTAGCTTCCACATCCTTCCTGTAGTGAGGCGACCAGAACTGCGCACGGTACTCCAAGTGAGGTCCGACAAGGGTCCTATAAAGTTGCAGCATTACCTCCCGACTCCTAAACTCAATCCCTCGATTAATGAAGGCTAGTATACCATACGCCTTCTTGACCACATCCTCCACCTGCGAGGCCGATTTAAGAGTCCTATGGACCCGGACCCCAAGATCCTTCTGCTCTTCAACCCAGCTAAGACTCCTACCCTTGATATTGTACTCCTGCATCCCGTTGGTCCTGCCAAAATGGACCACTACACATTTATCTACGTTGAAGTCCATCTGCCACTTCTCCGCCCAGTCTTGCATCCTATCTATATCACACTGCAACTTCTGACATCCCTCCAGACTATCCACAACACCACCAACCTTCATATCGTCGGCGAACTTACTAACCCATCCCTCCACTTCCTCATCTAGGTCATTTATGAAAATGACAAACAGCAAGGGTCCTAGAACAGATCCTTGGGGCGCTCCACTGGTGACTGACCTCCATGCAGAAAAAGACCCATCCACAACCACTCTCTGCCTTCTGCAGGCAAGCCAGTTCTGGATCCACAAGGCCAAAGCCCCTTGGATCCCATGCCCTCTCACCTTCTCAAGAAGTCTTGCATGGGGGACCTTATCAAACTCCTTGCTGAAGTCCATGTAAACCACGTCCACCGCTTTTCCTTCGTCAATGTGTTCAGTCACATTTTCAAAGAACTCAACTAGGCTCGTGAGGCATGACCTGCCCTTGACAAAGCCATGCTGACTATTCCTGATCATTCTAAACTTCTCTAAATGCTCATAAATCTTGTCCCTCAGAATCCTCTCCATCAACTTACCAACCACTGACGTCAGACTCATCGGTTGATAATTTTCTGGGCTACCCCTGTTCCCTTTCTTGAAAATAGGAACCACATCCGCAATCCTGCAATCCTCCGGAACCTCTCCCGCCTCCATCGACGACGCAAAGATCATCGCCAGGGGCTCTGCAATCACTTCCCTCACCTCCCACAATAACCTGGGGTACACCCCATCCGGTCCCAGCGACTTATCTATCTTGATAGAATTTAAAAGTTCCAACACATCCTCTCTCTTAATATCCACATATTCAATCTTTTCAGACTGCCGCAAACCTGTAGTACAACCTCCCAGATCACTTTCCACCGTGAATACCGTGGCAAAGTAATCATTAAGCACCTCTGCCGTGTCTGTGTGGAACTGGAAGACTTTTCCCCCTTCACCTTTTATAGGTCCTATCCCTTCTTTTCTCATCCTTTTACTCTTCACATATTTGTAGAACGCCTTGGGATTCTCTGTAATTTTACCTGCCAAGGCCTTCTCATGTCCCCTTCTGGCTCTCCTAATTTCCTTTTTAAGCTCCTTTCTACAAGCCTTATACTCCTCTAGATCCTTAACATCTCTTAGCTCTCTGAACCTTTTATACACCTTTCTTTTCTTCCTGACCAGGTTCACCACAACCTTCGTGCACCACAGCTCCCGTGACCTACCAAAACCTCCTTGTCTTATTGGAACGTTGTCGTGCAGAGCTCCAGTCAAACGTTCCTTGAAAATCCGCCACCTTCCTTCAGTACTTTTCCCCAAGAACACCTCCTTCCAGTTTATTTGTCCAATAATGTCATCATATTTCCCCTTACTCCAGACAAACACCTTCCTAGCCTGCCTGATCCTTTCTAACGCTATCGTGAAAGAGATAGAATTATGATCTCCATCCCCGAGATGCTCTCCCACCGAGAGATCTGTCACCTGTCCTGGTTCATTGGCCAGCACCAGGTCAAGTACAGCCTCTCCTCTCGTAGGCTTATCCATGTGCTGTGTCAGGAAACCCTCCTGAACACACCTAACAAATTCCTCCCCATCCAAACTCCTTACCCTCCTCAAACTGGGAGGAAACCGGAGCACCCGGAGGAAACCCACACAGGCGTTGGCGGGGGGAGTGCAGAGCATGCAGACTCCACATAGACAGTGACTCGAGGCTGGAATTGGACCCGGGTCCCTGGCAGAGTGAGACAGCAGTGCTGACTGCTGTGCCACCCCAGTGTGGTCCTTTAGATGGTAGTGAGGATTGCTGGCCGTTGTGTTCACTTTCTCTGCGTGAAGTTAATGGTTAGTAAGTGTGGCATTATATAGCTGGTAGAATGTTTTCTATGCGGTTGACTGGATAGCAGTGCCTTCCTACGTTGTCCAGCGCTGTTTCTGTTGCAATTCTTCCCCCTCTTTCTTCATTCTTAAGGGGTTGAGGCAACTGTTTTGCAAATTGTAGTTACTTCTCATTGGCCCAATTGATGCAGGCATTGTGTAACTGGGTCACGAGTGCAAAAGTTCCCTGACTGACTTATCAGTCATGTTTACCTGTCTGGGCCAACAAATGATGGTTAGCAGTGAGGAAACTAACTGCTCCTGATTTGGGGCGACACAGTGATACAGTGGGTTAGCACTGCTGCCTCACAGCACCAGGGACATGGGTTTGATCCAGCCTTGGGTCACTGTCTGTGCGGAGTTTGCACATTCTTCCCCCGTGTCTGCTTGGGTTTCCTCAGGGTGCTCCTGTTTCCTCCCACACTCAAAGACGTGCACGTCAGGTGGATTAGCCATGCTATATTGCCCTTAAACGTCGGGGGACTAGTGGGTAAATGTGTGGGATTACGGACTTAGGGCCTGGGTGGGATTGGTGTTGGTTCAGGTTCGATGGACTGAATGGCCTCCTTCTGCAAAGTAGAAATTCTATGATTTCACCTTGCAATCTCTGCTGGAAAGCTGCATTTCTGGATGTTGTGTGAGATCAGGATTGTGTCCACAGCTCAACAGCGGGTATTCGCAGCAGCAACTTGCAGTCGATGAGTTATAAGTTTAATGTAGCAAAACACCAGACCTGAGAAACTTATGCATCAAAGATTCTTCAGTAAAGAAGTTTATGCTTGGTATGGCTCTTTTTATGCCCTCTGTTCGTACCTAGACACTTGCACTTCATGACACATTTTTGAAATGCTGCTACAATTGCATTGTAGGAGAATGCATCAGTCAGTTTGTACACCATAAACTACAATGAGTTGATATGTCAGTGATGTTGTGGAGGGAGGAATATTGACCAGAACGCTAATAGCTAGTGTTATGGGTCTTCTATGCCAACCTGGCAAAGGTAGGACGTGGCTTTGGTCTAACATCTGGCTTGAAGAGCGGCATATTCAGCAGTGCAGCACCCCCTGGGTACCGCCCAGATCATGTGTTTTGGGCCCTCATCCCACAACATTGTGGAATAGACGGATAGCGTGCTCTGACTGACCACATGAAAGGTCGTCTGGCTAGCTAATCTTGTGAATGTGAATCTGAAAGGAGCAAGATGCGTGGTTTTAATTTTGAGGATTGACTTTAATAGAGATAATCGATTGGGGGGGGTAACTCCAAAGTCTACAATTTATACCAATTGAAAAATTTTTCACAACCATCAGTTCAAGCAGCTTTTTTTTTTGCCCCTTTTATTGTGACATCAGGTAGTGGGTGGCACAGTGACTACTGGGTTCGATTCCCGGCTTGGGTCACTGTCTTTGTGGAGTCTGCACGTTCTCACTGTGTCTGCATGAGTTTCCTCCGAGTGCTCCGGTTTCCTCCTGCACTCCAAAGGTGTGTAGGTTAGGTGGATTGGCCATCCTAAATTACCCCTTAGTGTCCAAAAAACGTGCTGGTTAGATGCATTGGCTGTGCTAAATTCTCCCTCAGTGTAACCCGAACAAGTGTGGCGATGAGGGGATTTTCACAGTAATTTCATTCCAGTGTTAATATAAGTCTACTTGTGACACCAATAAATAAACTTTAAAGTTTAATGACATCTTTTGATATCTGAATTGTTAGTTCCCATAAATATCTGGAATTAAGAATCTACCAATGAAACCATTGTCGAAAAACTCATCTGGTTCGCTAATGTCCTTAAATCTGCTGTCCTTACCTGGTCTGACCTCTGTGTGACTCCAGAGCCATAGCAATGTGGTTGACTCTCTGAAACGGCCAAGTGTGACACTCAATCACTACAGCAGCGTTTTCAAGAAGGAATCACCATCACCTTCTCAAGGGCAATTAAGGGTGGGCAATAAATACTGGCCAGCCAGGAACGCCCATGAATAAAAAATAAGTATAAAATACTCACTCTAAATATAAGCTTTTCTTCTTGAAATGTTCCCACATCTTTCTTCTGGCTGAAAGATTCAGGAGACCTTGTGTAGCTGTGTTTATATAATATTTATGAGAACAATGCTAGTGTTTTTGTCAGACTCTTTCCAGCTGCTAGCCTTAACCCCTGAAATGTTTTTCTGTTAAGTCGCGGTCTTCTGCATCAGATCAAGGTGCTGATGTTGCTGATAGTATTTTGGTTCTTTGCTTAGCGTGAAAGCAGTTTTGAACTAGTTGCTGGAATGCATGCAAAGTCCTTGGAGACACTGGCCCCTGCTGGGCCTTTCTGCAAAACTGACCGTGAACCTTAGCTTATGTCTCCCTTCCCCCTCACTGAGATCATTGCAGCTGAGCTCCGCCCTGTTCTCTCCTGATGGCGACGCAACATTTATTTTCCAGCATCCGGATAACAGGCCAAGAGCAGTGACCAGCCTGATTTTATTTTCCATCCCTCAACCCAGCACAATTTCCAGTTGTAGAACCTACAACACTGCCCCACAGCTGAGATTGGCTCTTGAGTAAATTGCTCATCTGGGGAGCCAGCATGGACATGATGGGCTGAATGACCACCTTCTATGCTGTAGTCATTCTGTGATTCTGAGCACAGGTAGAAACCCAGGCCCTGACTTTTGGGACTGTCTGGCCCTAGCCCAATGGGCCATTGTGGGAATTGCAAGTAAACAGATTTTTCATAGAAACCCTAAGGTGCTGTTTGTCTAGCAGGCCTGCACTTGACAACAATCCCACTGAGGCCCTATCCCCATAATCCCACTTATTTACCCTGCAAATTCCACTGACAATAAGGGGCAATTTAGCATGGCCAATCCACCTAAACAGCACATCTTTTGGAGTGTGGAGGAAACTGGAGCACCTGGAAGAAACCTACGCAGACATGGGGAGAACATGCAGCCTCCACACTGGCAATGACTCAAGCCAGGTATCGAACCCAGGTCCCTGGCGCTGTGAAGCAGCAGTGCTAAGCACTGTGCTACTGTGCTGCCCTTAACTGGATTTTAATCAACTATGTTTGAGGGTGTTGAAATTCTGACATTTTCAAGCATTTTAGAAGTTCTATTGATTTTTCAAACATTAAGGTAGCTGCTCCTAAAGTGACTTTAATTTAAAATCAACTTAACCCTTCCTGTGAATAATACTTTTTCATGATCCTCCAGTCTGAGTTGTAATTGTATTTAAAAAAAAAATCGAACTTTTTTTCTTCCAGAGCATGATGACCGAGTTGGGGGTGGTTTTCCCGTTCGGAAAAAGAAAGGGCGCGGCCCTTTCCGGGGGAAAATGTACAGCGAGGCAACTCACAAATCACGTATTCGATGTGGCGGAGGGTCCAATCTGCGTGCACGTTTCGAGGATGAGGATGGCGACGTGACCATGAACGATCACGACTCGCCGAGATCACGATTGTGAGTAGCTGCCTGCAAAGCTGTTAGTGCCACGTAGAGTAAGAGGAACTTTCCCCATTAAGTACGAACACCGGAAATGTTTCGGTTTTCAGAATTAAGATGCACAGAATTTAACGTGCATTCTTTACTGTTTCTCCCCGCATGCAGACTGTGAAGCTGTGTTTTGTTTCTGGTGATTTATCTTTGCAGTCTGATAGAGATATAAAGCTTTACAGCACAGAGAGAGAGGCCCTTTGGCCCATGTTATCAATTTGCTATGAGATTTGCATAACCATTCACAACTTCTAACAAAGCAAAATGGAAGCTAAAATTCCAATTCTGAAAAGAAAATCGATCTGTTATAAATGAATGATGCACTGCTGTTAATCCTGCACTCCCCTCGTTCATTTACTCCGCTGCTCTGCTACCATCATTCTGCGCATGTGTATTACAATTCCATTTACTCCTTTTCCTCAGTTGTCTTCCCGTCTTTCCTGACCATTGGGTGTCACTCTTGCTCGGATATGCAGCACAAGTCGTAGACCATACTAACATAGGAGCAGAATTAGGCCACTCGGCCCATCAGGTCTGCTCCGCTATTCAGTCATGGCTGATATTTTTCTCACCCCCACTCTCTCCTGCCTTTTCCCCATAACCACTGATCCCCTTATTAATCAAGAACCTGTCTATCTCTGTCTTAAAGACACTCAATGACCCGGCCTCCACAGCCTTCTATGGCAAAGAATTCCACAGATTCACTATTCTCTGGCTGAAGAAATACTTCCTCATCTGTTTTAAAGGATCATCCCTTTAGCCTGAGGTTATGCCCTCTGGTTCTAGTTTTTCCTACTAGTGAAAACATCCCCTCTACGTCCACTCTATCCAGGCCTCGCAGTATTCTGTAAGTTTCAATAAGATCCCCCCCCTCATCCTTCTAAACTCCAATGAGTACAGACCCAGAGTCCTCAATCATTCCTCATACAACATGCTCTTCATTCCAGAGATCATTCTTGTGGACCTCCTCTGGGCCCCTCCCAAGGCCAGCACATCCTTCCTTAGATACAGGGCCCAAAACTCTCATAATACTCCAAATGGGTCTGACCAGAGCCTTATACAGCCTCAGAAGTACATCCCTGCTCTTGTATTCTAGCCCTCTCGGCATGAATGCTAACATTGTATTTGCCTTCCTAACTGCCGACTGAACCTACACGTTAACCTGAAGAGAATCTTGAACAAGGACTCCCAAATCCCTTTATGTTTCTAATTTCCTAAGCACTTTCCCATTTAGAAAATAGTCTATGCTGCCATTCTTGGCGGTTCTCCCCTTTCTCACCTAAGATGCTGGGTGGGGGTGTCAAGTCAAGCCCAGCCCAAACCTGTCCTCACCTCTACCTTACCCAGGGCCTCTATCCCACCCTATCCCCGTAACCCCACACATTTGCCATGGCTATTCCATCTTGGGACACTCGGCCTACTGGCTGTTTTCAAAGAGGCACACTGCAGACATCCATACTGATATTGTTCCTTCCGTAGGGATGCGTGTGAATATCCTCTTACTCTTATGTACCTTGGCAGAATCTGGGGAGTAAACTCTGGGACCACCTTTCATTTCAAAATTAAGACCATAAAAAATAGGTACAAGAGCAGACCGCTCAGTCCTTAGCATGAGTTCAGTGGAAATGGGGAGCATTCTTTCACCCGTGAGAATCTGGAACTCCTAAGGGCACTGGGACAATTGAAATTTCCACAATAGTAATAGCAAAATGTATCCTGACATCCAGAGCAACAGCAGCTAAATTAATAGGGGCAGCTCCAGTGACCTGGGTTTGATTCCTGGTTTGGGTCACTGTCTGTATGGAGTCTGCAGGTTCTCTCCCCATGTCTGTGTGTGTTTCCTCCCACACTCCAAAAATGTGCCGATTAGGTTGATTAGGCCGTGCTAATGGCCTTAGTGTCCCGGGATACATCGGTTAGAGGGATTAGCGGGGTAAATATGTGGGGTTACAGGGATAGGGCCTGGTGGCATTGTGCAGACTCGGTGGGCTGAATGACCTCCTTCTGCTCTGTGGTAAATGGAGCCAGTAAGGGGCAACATTCCTGAGGGGCTGCGTGGTGTACTCCTGTTCCTGATCTGTCTGCTTCTGTTCAAACCTTGGGCAGCAGTGCTGTCAGAGCAGTGTCTGTAGGATCGATTTACTCTGGTGGATCTTTGATCAGATGGCGAGAGCTGCCCTGTTTATTTTGCTTACTGTGCTTACCCTGGTCCAACGCCAGCATCACTACATCATATCTAGCTGCCACCAAATGCAGGCTGCTGTTGATGCCAGCTCTTTAATTATTTGACAGCTTTGCCCACATTGCATCTGTAATGGAAGCGCGCACACTGGTATGCAAGGGCAAAGCCATTTCAAAACCTTCCAGACTGTTGTGTTACTAATAATTTGGAATGACGGTTGATTCTGATAGTGTGAGATTGTTGGTAAGGAGGTGCTAATGTGAGCAGATAGCATCTTGGATAAGCTGATAAAGGGAACAATGGAAGATTAGGTGAGTAAGGAGAGAATCACGAGTGACTCATCAGTGCAGCACAACTTTGGAGATTGCTGACTTGGCAGAAAACGTGAACAATTTAACAGCAGCCATAATTCGAAGGATTTTGCCAAATCAGCGACTCCGTTCTGAGATGCTCATGCACAAATGCTGAGGGTTGGCCTCAATTACTGTGCAGCTTCCTCACTAGAAACCTTGTTTTGAGATCATTTAGGAGGAAGTTGGTGAACAGATTGACCTGAGCACTTTCATTTGCCAAAACCCAGATGGGGACACGAGTAGGGAGTTTGTTTTCTTTGTGCCTCTATTAGTTAGAGATTGTCTGAAAATTGTTGAACATTTATAGCTCAAAAAGGAGACCTTTCGGCCCATTTTCTCTGTGCTGACAGGAAAACGGCTATTCTGACAGAATCCCACTTTTCAGTTCGTGAACCATAGCCTGTAGGTCGTACCAGTTCCCTAGTGCAACATCCCAGGGGTTTTTTAATGTGGTGGGGGTTTAATTTGATTTATTGTCACATTTGAAAAATATTGTTTCTTGTGCACTATACAGACAAAACATACCATTTATGGAGTACATAAGGGAGAAGGAATGGAGAGGGTGCAGAATGTAGTGCCACAATCATAGCTAGGGTGTAGAGAAAGATCAGCTTAATATTTGATTTGTTATTGTCACATGTACTGTGATACAGTGAAAAGTACGGTTTCCTGCACACTATGAAGACAAAGCAGCAAGGTTGTGCAGTGGTCAGCAACGCTGCTTCACAACGCGAGGGACCTGGGTTCGATTCCTGGCTCCGGTCACTGTCTGCACGTTTTCCTTGTGTCTGTGTAGGTTTCCTTCGGGTGCTCTGGTTTCCATCCACAGTCTGAAAGACATGCTGGTTAGGGTGCATTTACCTGAACAGTGTGATGACTCAGGGAATTTCACAGTAACTTCATTGTAGTGTTACTGTAAGCCTTGTGACTAATAAATAAACTTTACAAAGCATACATTCAATATCAGGGAGAAGGAAAGGAGAGAGTGCAGAATATAGTGTTACAGTCACAGCTAGGGTGTAGAGAAAGATCAACTTGATATTTAATTTGATTTATTATTGTCATATGTATTGGGATACAGTGAAAAGTATTGTTTCTTATGCACGATACAGACAAAGCATGCTGTTCATAGAGTACGTAGGGGAGAAGGAAAGGAGAGGGAGCAGAATATAGTGTTACTGTCACAGCTAGGGTGTAGAGAAAAATCAAAGTATTATTAGAGAGGTAGAATATAGTTTTAAGAGGATAGAGTTAGAGGAAATGCTACGGAGAGCTCACAAGAGGTTGCCTCTCTCTGGCATAACCTTGAATATTTTGTTTCTGTCTTCGCTACTGTAAGAAACAAATGGGAGAGAAAAGTCAGTCTGACTGCTCAAACTACAGGGTCATAGAATCGCAGAGATTTACAGCATGGAAACAGACCCTTTGACCCAACTTGTCTATGACACCCTTTTTTCTAAACCTCTAAGCTAGTCTGCGTTTGGCCCATATCCCTTATACCCATCTTACCCATGTAACTGACTAAATGCTTTTTAAAAGACAGAATTGTACCCGCCTCTACTACTGCCTCTGGCAGCTTGTTCCAAACACTCACCACCCTCTGTGTGAAAAAATTGCCCCTCTGGATCCTTTTGTATCTCTTCCCTCTCACCTTAAACCTATGCCCTTTAATTTTAGACTCCCCTACCTTTGGGAAAAGATATTGACTATCTTGCTGACCTGTGCCCCTCATTATTTTATAGACCTCTATAAGATCAACCCTCAGCCTCCTACGCTCCAGAGAAAAAAGTCCCAGTCTATCCAGCCTCTCATAACTCAATCCACCAAGTCCTGGTAACATCCTAGTAAATCTTTACTGCACTCTTTCTAGTTTAAGAATATCCTTTCTATAATAGGGTGACCAGAATTGTACATAGTATTCCAAATGTAGCCTTACCAATGTCTTGTACAACTTCAAGACATCCCAACTCCTGTATTCAATGTTCTGACCGATGAAACCAAGCATGCCGAATGCCGCCTTCACCACTCTGTCCACCTGTGTCTCCACTTTCAAGAAACTATGAGCATATACCCCTAGATCTCTTTGTTCTGTAACTCTCACCAACGCCCTACTATTAACTAAGTAAGCCCTACCCTGGTTCAATCTACCAAAATGCATCACCTCACATTTGTTTAAATTAAACTCCATCTGTCATTTGTCAGCCTGCTGGCTCGATTGATCAAGATCCCGTTGCAATCGGAGATAACCTTCATTGTCCACTGTGCCACCAATCTTGGTGTCATCTGCAAACTTACTAACCACCATGCCTCCTATATTGTCATCCAAATCATTAATATAAATGACAAATAACAGTGGACCCAGCACTGATCCTTGAGGCACACTGCTGGTCATAGGTCTCCAGTTTGAAAAACAACTGTCTACAACCACGGAAGCCATTTTTGTCTATTTAGATACCTCACCCTAGATCCCGTGAGAGGAATCCCCTTAGATAAAAGCAAAATACTGTGGATGATGGAATCTGAGACAAAAACAGAAAATGCTGGAAAATCTCAGCAGGTCTGATAGCATCTGTGGGGGACAGAATAGAGCCAACATTGCGAGTCTGGATGACTCCTCGTCAGAGCAGAGGAATCACCTTAATCTGCACTCCAGATAAATCCTTGGCCACGGTGCTTCCATGTCCCAGTACTAGCTGAAGGCAGTGCAGATTCCCTGAAAGCCAATCCAGATTCCAAGCCATCAGGGAGACTAGAGACGTGCTGCAAGTGGCAGTGTGGAGAACAAAGGGATCTGAGTCCCACCTTTGTGCATCAAAGGTGTTTAATTACAGCCAGTCAGATGGGCTTTGAAGATGCTACCTTGCTTGGTTCATCATCATTCTTTGTCATCTACACAAAAGCTAGAAAGGTGAGCTCAAGCAGTCTGGTTTCCTCTCGCACAGATTCCCGACCTCCATTGGCAGTGTGTGTTCTGGTACTAAACCTTCTCCATGTACTCTTCCGTTTGGTACTTCAGAAGGCAAAGGTATATATGTAAGCTCCCAAACAGATGGTAGTCTCCTCAACCCGTGATTACCAGTACATGCTACAGAAAGGCTTATCAAGGAGCTTCTGCCTGCTGACTATTGCATCCATGAAGAAGCAAACAGGGTTTTGATCTGGTAGTGGCTCAATTCCTAAAGTCAGTGCTGAGAACGTGGTGCAAAAAACAGAAAATGCTGGAAAATCTCAGCTGGTCTGACAGCACCCGTGGAGAGAGAGTAGAGCCAACATTGCGAGTCTGGATGACCCTTCATCAGTTCAGACAAAGAGTCATCCAGATTTGCAATGTTGGCTGTATTCACTATCCACAGATACTGTCAAACCTGCTGATTTTCCAGTATATTGTTTCACATCCCATATCCACAGTATTTCAGCTTCAGCCGAGAGCTTGGCTGGACAGGAAGAGCTTGTCAATGAACATGATGGTTTGAGCGTCAAGATGCGACACTTGTAAGATTGTGGCTATCCACAGAACAATGATGGGATTTAGACCGTAGAGATTACCTCCCACGTGCCTCCTGCTCAGTGTTTAAGGAGCTTAAGGAAACTGGACTGAATGAGGAAGACTGTTTTACAATCTGTATTGTGACAGTCTGCTCACAAATTTTAATTCACAGCAAGTTTGTTAACTTGTGCCACCTTATCTACAATGTCCCAGTGACTGGACTCTGTGTGAAGTGTTTTAGGAGACTCTCTACATTCCAGTTGCTTTGCTGGTGTTTAGCATGGTGTGTTATCACGCTTTCAGTGATGTTTGGGTTACTGACATTGTGGGAGCATCTGCTGGATTCAGTGAGGCTCATGCTAGTTTCCAGTCTGTGTGTCATCTGCTTGCTGCACACTGAAGCTGCTCATGTCCAGAGCTACCAAATCATTCGGATGGACGTAGCTGGCTAATGGGAACTGTCATTTTTAGCTTCAAGGGAAAGTAATTGTCTAGAGTGCTGTGGACTGTGATGTTTACCACAAGCCTTTTGTCTATAATTGAACTTAAGATCTCCTCGGTTATAAACATGCAGCTCTTCACTTTACTGATATCACCCAGGTTGAACCCTCACATCCAGGCAGGAGCCCTCACCACATATAAGGAGTGTTTAGATGATTGCTGGAACTGCCACAGCACGCAAGGCTACGGACCGAGTGCTGGAACGTGAGATTAGAATAACAGGTGCTTGATGGTGGGCACAGACACGATGGGCTGAAGGGCCTCTTTTTGTGCTGTAAAACTCTGACTGAGTTGAAGCAAGCCTGGAGTGTGGACGCCTGAAAATATTGTTAGGAGTCTGACTACTCGAGAAATCTTTGGTCTGCTTTTCTCAATATCTAGCCCCCGCACCCGTGTTCCTCAGAAACTACATCTCCCAGTGAGAGACTACAATTCAAAGAGTCCTGACACACGGTCATCCTGAATCGAGACATTAGCTCTGTTCTCTCTCCACAGATGCTGTGGGACCTGCTGAGGTCTACCAGCACTTTGGTACGATTTGTTTCCTGTGCCTAAACTCCATGCAATCTACACTGTCCCTTGCTAACGCTGCTGTTTGCTAGCCCTGCTGACTCACAGTTGGTCTGTTGAACATTAAAGTGGAATTGAGGGGGGGGGTGGTTTTTTGTGTCTGGACTAGCTACTTGATAGATAAATGCAATGAACCATACATGGGGCCAGAATTCCTGATAACTATGCTCTTATGTACTTTGACAGTAAAGTCATCCATCGGTTGTGTGAATGAACTGCTAAGACACATTAAGTAAGTGTGGTTAACTCAGCACTGATTTAGAATCATTGTCACAAACTAAAGAATGTATGGTGACCATGGATTACTGCAGGGTGCATGTAAACACTTAACTGTGTTTGTTTAACTCTTTGTGCTAGCCAGATGTCTGATGTTATTTGGTCTATTTTCTAACCTTTCGCTTTCAAGGCTTGCAGGCAGTGCTCAGAAAATAACTTTAATTTGCCTCATATTTCAATTGCCACATGATTGAACCTGCCTCCCCAATCACCAGGAATTTTATTGAAGTGTTAAAATAATTCCCACTTCATTGTTCGCTTGCCACTCGAGCGAATCATCACTGGGTCATGGCTTTTGTGCATGGTATGATTCCGAGATGTTCTGTGATCCCTCCTGATGTCTTGGCCACCGTATCTCCCTCAACCAGGATCTCATGGGATGGCAGGTCTGTCACTGGAATGGCGGAGGTTGAGGGGCGACCTGATAGAAGTCTACAAGATTATGAGGGGCATGGACAGAGTAGATAGTCAGAAGCTTTTTCCCCAGGGTGGAAGAGTCAATTACTAAGGGGCAATGGTTTAAGGTACGAGGGGCAAGGTTTAAAGGAAATGTATCTTGATCAATTGGGCCAGTGGGCTGATGAATGGCAGATGGAGTTTAATTTAGATAAATGCAAGGTGATGCATTTTGATTGAACCAGGGCAGGACTTACTCAGCTAATGGTAGGGCATTGGGGAGAGTTACAGAACAAAGAGATCTAGGGGTACATGTTCATAGCTCCTTGAAAGTGGAGTCACAGGTGGACAGAGTGGCGAAGAAGGCATTCGGCATGCTTGGTTTCATCAGGCAGAACATTGAATATAGGAGTTGGGATGTCTTGTTGAAGTTGTACAAGATATTGGTAAGGCCACGCTTGGAATACTGTGTACAGTTCTGGTCACCCGATTATAGAAAGGATATTCTTAAACTAGAAAGAGTGCAGAAAAGATTTACTAGGATGCTACCGAGACTTGATGGATTGAGTTATAAGGAGAGGCTGGATAGACTGGGACATTTTTCTCTGGAGTGTAGGAAGCTGAGGGGTGACCTTTTGGATGTTTATAAAATAGAGGAGCACAGATCAGCTCGATAGTCAATATCTTTTCCCAAAGGTAGGGGAGTCTAAAACTAGACGGCATAGGTTTAAGGTGAGAGGGGAGAGATACAAAAATGTCCAGAGAGACAATTTTTTTCACACAGAGGGTGGTGAGTGTCTGGAACAAGCTGTCAAAGGTGGTAGTAGAGGCGGGTACAATTTTTATCTTTTAAAAAGCTTTTGGATAGTTACATGGTATGATGGGTATAGAGGGATATGGCCAAATGTGGGCAATTGGGATTAGCCTAGGAGTTTAAAAAAAGGGGTGGCATGGACAAGTTGAGCTGAAGGGCCTGTTTCCATGTTGTAAACCTCTATGGCAAGTTTTTTTTGGAGAGGGTGGTGGGTGCCTGGAACTCTGTGGGGGAAGTAGTGGAAGCGAATACGATAGTGATTTTAAGGGGCATCTTGATAAGTACATGAATAGGATGGGAATAGAGGGATATGGTTCCCAGAAGGGTAGGGGAGTTTTAGTTCAAACAGACAGCATGGTTGGTGCAAGCTTGGAGGGCCAAAGGCCTTTGTATGTGAGATGAGACTGAGTTGGTTAGGATTATATTCACTGGAGTTTAGAAGAGTGAGAGGAGACCTCATAGAATCTTATAAAATTCTAACAGGGCTAGACAGAGTAGATTCAGAAAGAACGTTCCCCATGGTAGGGGGAGCCCAGAACTAGGTGGTCATAGTTTGAGGATAAGGGTTAAACTTTTTAGGACTGGGGTGAGGAGCAATTTCTTCAACCAGGGTGATGGAATTCACTCCCACAAAGTAATCGAAGCCAATATCGTTCTTGGGGCTAAAGGGATCGTGGGATATGGGGGGGAAGGGGGGATCAGGATATTGAATTGATGATCAGTCATGATCAAAATGTCACAGCAAGTTCGAAGGGCCGAATGGACAACTGCTCCTTCTAGTTTCTGTGTAACTACAGGAATGTTTAACTCGTCGTTCATCCCATTTGTGTTTTTGGAGTCATTCTGAGCAGGATAGATGGTGATTTCTTGCGTAACAGTAATTGCTCTTCAGATATAGCCATTTGTGTTTGGTGTTTTACTATGGGTTTTTCAAATTGATTTGTTCTTGGAATCTGGCCTTTACTGGGGAAACTGTGAGGGAGTGGGACTAACTGACCTGCCTTTGCAAAGAGCTGGCATGGACTCGAATGGCCTCCTTGCTGTACTGTCACCACTCTCTGAAAGATTTGAAGGAGAGAGGTACAGTATTTGAAGGCTGATGATGACACCATGGGAAACAGGAGGCTTGGACATTCAGCAGTTTAGCGCAGAAGAAGAATAAGGTGGAGGAGGTGGGTCTTATTGTTGAGGGGAGATGGGAGGGAAGCTAGAAAGATACGATTCTGAATGCTGGAAGCATATTACTGTCTTTGAGAAGGTGCTGTTGCCACTGCTGGTGTAACTGTCGCTTTTCTTTGTCATCTGTCTTAAACAGCGGACAAAACAGATCAGGAAACAGACAGATCAGCCAATGATTAAAGTCCAAAATTCTTGTAAAGGGGATTTTTATCAAACTTAGTTTGCATACAAAATATAGCCAAATGCAGAACTGATCACTGATATTGGAAAGCCTTTGTGGCATGTTGTTCAGACTTGAGCTATTTGGCTCATAAACCGCACCCTGTACCTCATGAGTTATCTGATGTAAAGCCACAGTGCTTCTCCTTCAAATAGTTCCTCTTTTCTTCAAACACTTCCATTTCTTCGGCTTGCAGTAGAAAATTAATTCCGGATTGTAATCAGTCTTTGGGTGACAGTATTTTACTCTGTTCTTTCCATGATACCATCAGTTTGTGTTCTCCTTGCTATCTTGTCGAACATTAGATTGAACCTGTTATTTATCCGGTAAGCCTCCATGTTCTCTTTACAACCTCTGGCCTCCCCCCCCCGCCTGCCCGCCCCCCCCCCCCCCCTAACCTTTACAATGCCAGAGAGAAAAGCCCCCATTGCTCAAGCTGAGCATCTTTTAAATTATTTTAGTGACCGCACGGTGGTTAGTACTGCTGCCTCACAGCACCAGGGACCCTCGTTCAATTCCAGCCTGGGGTCACTGTCTGTGCAGAGTCTGCACGTTCTCCCCTTGTCTGCGTGGGTTTCCTCCCACAGTCCAAAGATGTGCAGGTTAGGTGGATTGGCCATGCTAAATTGCCCCTTAGTGTCAGGATTATTAACAGGGTAAATAAGTAGGGTCACGTGGATAGGATCTGGGTGGGATTGTTGTTGGTGCAGGCTCAATGGACCGAATGGCCTCCTGCACTGTAGTAATTCTTGTATTCTATTCTGGGTATACTCTGCATTTTGGCCATTTGATGCTCCGCATTTAACAAATAACTGATCTCAAAATACACTCCCTACTACCACCACCACCACACCCCACCCCCACCCCAGCACATGCACGCACGCTATACATATCTATCTATCCTGGTACTTACTCAGAATCTTAACAGCACAGGAGGCCCTCCAGCCCATCAAAGCTGTACCAGCCCTTGAAAGAGCTACCCACCTAGTCCAAATAGACCATCAAATACTCCCCTCAGGAATACTCCCTAGTCGTAATCTGTTTTAAAAAGCAGCTGCCAGACAATTGTCAAAAGCTTTAAATTTGATGATTTTTATTGAGAAAGGAGAGGCAGAGACTTGACATCTTTTACAAACTGAAGAAGTTGATATGTTCTTTGAACAGGAACTGCTGAGTGCCCAGCATTGAGGGGACAGAAAACAAACAACATTAGGGTCGTGTAGAGGAAGCTGCATTAAACAGTAACTAGGTCTTGCTGTTCAAAAATAGCCTTTCCCATTCCTGACGCAGTGCAGTCCACCAGATCTGCTAACAGTGGCAGCAGTGACTGCCAACACTGGATACAGAGCAGCAGATTGTTGCCTGTGAGAACATTCGTTGGTCCATTGTGAAGACAAGTTGATGTATTGCAGAGAACAGAGACGTATTGTCCAAGCTCTTCATCTCTCACTCACTGGGCCAAACACAAGTACCAAACCTCAACAGACGTTTAACAATTGATGCTGCAGGAGAAAAGACTCGGCTCTGGCTGAGGTGTTGCCGTGTGAGGAGCGACAGGGTCCCAGGTATCCCAAAAAGAGGCACAAAAGATGTCTTTTGTTTGCAAAGAACGGGTCCCTGTGTATGAATTGTCCTGATGTGGAGATGCCGGCGTTGGACTGGGGTGGGCACAATAAGAAGTCTCACAACACCAAGTTAAAGTCCAACAAGATTATTTGGTATCATGAGCTTTTGGAGCACTACCCCTTCATCAGGTGAGTCTGTGCTTCATCACTCGCCTGATGAAGGAGCAGCATTCTGAAAGCTTGTGGTACCAAATAAACCTGTTGGACTTTAACCTGATGTTGGGAGACTTCTTGCTGTCCAAACATGTGCAGGTTAAGTGGCTTGGCCATACTAAATTGCCCCTTGGTGTCCAAAGATGTGGAGATGCCTGCATTGGACTGGGGTAGGCAAAATAAAAAGTCGCACAACACCAGGTTAAAATCCAACAGGCTTATTTGGTTGCTCAAGCTTTTGGAGCACTGCCCCTTCAAGTGAGTCCATGCTTCATCGCTCACCTGATGAAGGGGCAGCACTCTGAAAGCTCGAGCTACCAAATAAAGCTGTTGGACTTTAACCTGATGTTGTGTGACTTCATATTAAATGGAGGATTTACAGTAAGGAGTCCAGGGCTGTACATAGTGTTCTAGGTGTAGTCTCACCTAAGCCCTGCACAATTGTAACTAGATTTCTTTATCCTTGTACACTGGTTTGTTTTATTTATTGTTAGTGTCACACTTAATGTTAACAGGCTTGCATTCGCATGGCAATGAAGTCACTGCGAAAATCCCCCAGTCGCCACACTCCAGCACATCTTTCGGACTGTGGGAGGAAACCGGAGCACCCGGAGGAAACCCATGCAGACACGGGGAGAATGTGCAGACTCCACACAGACAGTGACTGAAGTTGAGAATTGAACCCAGGTCCCTGGCACTGAGGCAGCAGTGCTAATCCACTGTGCTGCCCTGTCATCATCTGGCAATAAAAGCAAACATGCTTTCCTAACTGCTTACTGTACCCACCTGCTGACTTTGTGTTCCTTTTACAAGTGCACACAAGTCCCTCTGAACATCAGCATTTGCAAGTTTCATGCCTTTTAAAAAGTATTCGGCTGAAACTGTTAAACCAGAACCCCATCTGTCCTCTCGAGGGCGACATAAAAATCCCATCGGACTGTTGGGAGATGGCCAGGGGAGTCTCTCCCGGGACAAGCCCTCAATCAACACCATACACATTATCACATCGCTGTTTGTTGGAGCTTATTGTGCAAGCTGACTGGCACCTTTCCTGAATACACATCAGAAATATTTAATTAGCTCTCAAACACTCAGGAGCATATAGTGAAAGGCACTATATAGACTTAGATCAATCTTTTTCTTCAACCAATGCCACCACAGACAGTTTGCCTGGTCATTCATATCAATTGAGATAAAAGCAAAATACTACGTATGCTGGAATCTGAAACAAAAACAGAAAATGCTGGAAAATCTCAGCAGGTCTGACAGTATCTGTGGAGAGAGAATTGACAGTAAGAAGTCTCACAACACCAGGTTAAAGTCCAACAGGTTTATTTGGTAGCAAATGCCACTAGCCTTTGGAGCACTCTGAAAGCTAGTGGCGTTTGCTACCAGATAAACCTGTTGGACTTTAACCTGGTGTTGTGAGACTTCTTACTGTATTTACCCCAGTCCAACGCTGGCATCTCCACATCAGAGAGAATAGAGCCAATGTTTTGAGTCTAGGTGACCCTTCGTCAGAGCTTTGTTAGCCAGACTTGAAACGTTGGCTCTATTCTCTGTCCTAAAGGTGCTGTCGGTCCTGCTGCGGTTTTAAGCATATATATCTCCCTCTTGCTGTGCTCGAACCGATTGTCGACTTTGCCACGACAGGTGACAATACTTCAGAAACAGCAATTCACGCCTTCTGAGCTACGTTGGACTGTCTGAGCAATTATAATTGTCCTCTGCTGCCAGCCTGCTATAAACAGGCGAATCCAACTCATTGTAGCTATTTTAAACAGTGGCTGTACGAGCACAGGTCAAGTTAGCAGCTAAGCATAGCTACATGGGGTTAGTCATAATCCAGACCCACTCACTGGTCCACAAGTTTACAGGTAGAAGAGTTGCGTGCAGGTACGCAGCTTTTGAGGAATGTTTTTTCGTTGGCAAGCAGGGAGTATTATATATGCAGTGTCCTCGCTGCTGAACCTGCCCTGCCAGCTATGATCATTGCAAGGACAAAGAGCTAAGGCCCCAGCAAACAATACACCAAGTCCCCTCAGCAATGTAGGAATAAATCCCAACCTTTTTACAAAAGTGTTGTTAGAGGGGAAAACCTGACCCAAAAGGGGAAGTGACTGACTAAAAGCTAGGTTTTAAGAGTCACTACAGATTTACAAGGATGTTACCAGGACTGGGAGGTTTGAATTTTAAGGAAAAACTGGGACTTTCCCCCTGGAGTGTAGGAGGATGAGGGGGTGACCTTACAGTAGTTTATAAAATCAAAAGAGGCATAGATAAGCTGAATAGCCAAGGTCTTTTCCCCAGAATAGGGGAGTCCAAAACTAGAGGGCATAGGTTTAAGGTGAGAGGAGAATGATTTAAAAGGGGCCAAGGGACAACTTTTTCACAGAGGCTGGTGCGTAAATGGAATGAGCTGTCAGAGGAGGTGGTGGAGACGGGTACAGTGACAACATTCAAAAAGCATTTGGAGAAGTACGTGGATGGGAAAAGTTTAGAGGGATTTGGGCCAAACGCAGGCAAATGGGACTAGTTCAGCTTAGAAAATCTGATTGATGTGGAATGTTGGGCCACAGGGCCTGTTTCCATGCTGTATGTCTCTACGACTCTAAAAGGAGGTAGGTGGTTAAGAGCCAGGGAGGAAGTTTGAGTTTAGGGGTATGCCATCAGCAGTGGGACCAAGAGAGTGAGAGATGTACAAGAAGCCAGAGGCTTGCCAGTGGTGGGAAACACCGAATTGTAGACCCTGGGAGCCAGTGTACGTCAAAAGAGCTGGATTTGGCATTTGGGTGAGGGCAATGGGCAGCAGAATTTAGCATGAGTTGAAATCTTTGCAGATTGGAGAATGGAAAGCCTGCCAAAAGTACATTGACAAAGCAGTGATGAGGGTTTTAGCATGACCTTTGACCCAATAAACCGTATAAAATCTGACATTGAGCCATTAGGAGAAATGGAAACAGACTAGTCAACAAAGTTTGTTTCAACAAGCTTCTTGATAGAGGGGTGAGAGGTAGAGAGGGGATGAGGTTTAGGGAATGACTTTCTCGGCTTAGGGCAGCATGGTGGCACAATATTTAGCACTGCAGCACCAGGGACTGGGTTTGATTCCCGGCTTGGATCACTGCTTGTGCGCCGACCGCCACAATGTCTGCTTGGGTGTCCTTTTCAGGTGCTATAGTTTCCTCCCACAGTCTGAAAGACGTGCTGGTTAGGTGTATTAGTCATGCTAAAAATTCTCCCTCAATGTACCTGAACAGGAGCTGGAGTGTGGCGACTTGAGGATTGTCACAGTAACTTCATTGCAATGTTGATGTAAGCCTACTTGTGACACTAATAAATAAACTAAGCTGGTTGGCTGAAGTATGGCCATCAATGGTAGAGCAGTTAAAATTGGGAGTGTGCGAAAGGCCAGCATGGGAAGAGTGCAGAGGGACCGAGACTGGAGGAGATCACAGATAGAGAGGGGAAAGGCTATGGATGGATTTGAGAATGAGGATAAGAATTTCAAAATGGAGGGTTTGTTTGACTGGGGACCCAAGGGAGATCAGTGAACAGAGTGGGTGGATATGCTTTGGTGCGAGTTAGGATGTAAACAATGGGTTTTTGAATAATTTCAAATTTAGGGAGGGTAGAATGTGGGAGGCTGTCCAGGAGCATGTTGAAGTAGAATAAAGGAAAGTACTGCACAGGAACAGGCTCTTCGGCCCTCCAATCCTGTCCTAATCATGATACCCAAACTAAAGTTTAAAAAAAACCCCTTCTGCCCTCACTCAGTCCGTATCCCTCTATTCCCTCCCTATTCATGTACCCATCCAGATGCCTCTTAAATGTTGCTAATGTGCCTGTTTCCACCACCTCCTCTGGCAGAGTGTTCCAGGCACCTACCACACTTTGCAGAGCACTGAGGGAGCTCTGCATTGTCTTTTGACTGAGAAGTTAAAACTGGATTCAAAGGCAATTTACATTGCCCAGGAGTTATACACTGAAACTGTACCAGCAGCACTGTTGCTGCAACATTAATCCAAACTGTTTACAGACATCCGTACCAACTGCAGATTTCATTCGCTCATGGGATGTGAACGTCACTGGTAAGGGCAACATCCATTGCCCATTCTGAGTTGGTGTTAGTAAGCCATATTCTTCAACTGCTCTTTTTCATATGCTAAGCCCACAGCACTGTTAAGAAGGGAGATCCAGGATTTTGATCCATTGATAGTGAAGGAACAGCCAATGTAGTTCCAAGTCAGGGTAGTGTGAAACTTGGAGGTTGCTAGCTTAGAAGGTAGTCTTGAAAGAGCCTTGGTGAGTCACCGCCATGCATCTTATAGATGGTGTACACTGCTGCCACTGTGTGTTGGTGATGGAGGGAGTGAATATTGAAGATTGTGGAAGTGGGTGCTGATCAAGGTGACTCCTTATCTTTGATGATGATGAGCTTCTTGTTGGAGCCACGCACGTCTAAACAAATGGGGAATATTCCATCACACTCCTGACTTGACTTGCTGATGGTGGCCAGGCTTTGTGGAGTCAGGGGGTGAGTTGCTTGCTGCAGAATTCCGAACCTGTGACCTGATCTTGTAGCCAAAGTACTTAAATGGCAATTCTAACTCTATTTGTCAATGAGCTGCATTGCCATCACATTAGCATGGAAAGAATGTCATTGATGAAGCAGCATGACGGTTGGGCTGAGGATACTGCTCTGAGAAACTCTGCAGCGATTCCCTGGGACTGAGATGACCAGGTTCCAACAAGTGTAACCATCTTCCTATGTACGAGGTATAACACCAACCAGTGGAGTCTTTTTCCTCAGACTGCCATTGATTGTTTTGCGAGGGCTCCTTGATGCCGCACTCGGTCAAATGCTGCCTTGATGTCAAGGGCAGTCACTCTCGCCTCACCCTCAGGGATCCAGAATTGCTTTGACAGACAGGAAACAGAGTGTGGCAATAAATGGGTCTTTTTCCAAGTGGCAGACTGTGACTGGTGGGGTGCCGCAGGGATCAGTGCTTGGACCTGGATGAGGGAACCAAAGTGTAATGTTACCAAGTTTGCTGACAACACATAACTGGGCAGAATTGTGAGCTGTCAGGATGATGCAAGGAGCTTCAAGTTAATTTTAGATAAGTTGAGTGAATGGCAGATGAAGTACAGCATGGCTAAGTGTTGATGTACAGAGGGATCTGGGTGTCCTTGTACACCAGTCAGTGAAAGCTGAGAGGCGGGTGCAGTTAGGAAGGCAAACGGGCTGTTGGCCTTCTTTGCAAGAGGATTTGAGTTCAGAAGTAGGGATGTCTTTCTGCAGTTATGCAGGGCCTTGTTGAGACCACAGCTGGATTAGTGCGTGCAGTTTTAACCTCCCTACCTAAAAAGGATAGACTTGCCACTGAGTGAGTACAGCGAACGTTTACTCGGCTGATACTGGGGTTGGGGCACTATCCTGTGAGGAGAGATTAGTTCGACTGGGCCTGTACTCACTGGAGTTTAGAAAGATGAGAGAATCTCTGATTGGAATGTATAGAATTCTAACTGAGCTGGACAGATTAGATGTGGAGAGGATGTTTTTTCCCTGGTCGGGGAATTTCAAACCAGGAGACACAGTCTCGGGATATGGGGGAGATCATTCAGGACCGAGATGAGGAGAAATTTCTTCAGTCAGTGTTTAACCTGTGCAATTCTCTACCACAGAAGGCTTTGAGACCAAGTCGCTGAATGTATTCATAGAATCCCAACAGTGCAGGCCCATCAGAATTGCACCTGACACTTCAACACAGCATCCCAGCCAGGCTTTAGCCCCGTAACATGACATATTTACCCCAATAATCCTCCTAACCCACACATCTTCAGACGCTTAAGGGGAAATTTAGCATGTCCGATCCACCTCACCACATCTTTGGACTGGGAAAGGAAACCCACGCAGACACAGGGAGAACATGCAAACTCCACAGCGACAAGACACCCAAGGCCGGAATTGAACCCAGCTCCCTGGCGCTGTGAGGCAGCAGTGCTAACCCACTGTGCTGTTCGAGAGAGAATTTTTTTAGATTTCAGTGGTGTTGAGGGATATGGAGAGAGCGGGGAATATGGCGATGATCATATTGAAGGGTGAGGCAGGCTCAAAGGACTGAATGGCCTGTTTCTAGTTTGACTTGGGAGGAGACCCCATTAACTGTATTGCTGATATAAAAATAATAAGAACATGAACTAGGAGCAGGCCATAAGGTATATAAAAAATATACCATTTGAGTGTGCAGTTTCAGCAGCTGCCTCTAGTGTTCTGATCCTTACCTGTGTAATTGAAATTTAATCCAAGCAGCTCAGAGCTCTGCTCAAATGTCCCCGTCTTCTGAAGCATTCTGTATTCGTGTCACGGCAGTGTGATACAGTTAGCAATCTCCTGCTAAGTTTATTTGTAATGTTTAATCCTGCTTGTTGTGATTTTTTTTCTCTCTTAAATCCCTCTTCTAATCTTCAGCACACCCTATGGTCCAAGACCACGTCGTCCAGACAGCTGGCACGATCGCGATGGAGGACCTTCGAACATTCAAGTTACTGTCAAACAGAATTCGGAGAGAAATGCGAACACCAACCCACGGCGCTCCTGGTTTAAGATCACAGTAGGTCCTTGTTTTGGAAGTATCCTCTCTTTGTCTGTTGTGCATGTTTGATCATTGACTGCTACGCGTATATGTGAACTAAGGCAGGGTAATAACTTTCATTGTACCTTCCTCTAGCCACCATGCTGCAATAGTTTGCTTCAGACAGCAGCCCGGTCTTCTCTCCCTGCTAGCCCGGTCTTCTCTCCCTGCTGGCCCGTCCTGACAAAGATGGATCCCCCTTCCCCTCCGCCACACTGCCAGCCTCCTTTCTCATGTCGTGTGGTCAGGAAATGGTGCGATTAACTCAGCTCAGGCCAGCAAGGATCAGTCCTTCCCTGAAGGACATGTATTGAGAATTCAGCAATACTGGTGGCACAGTGGTTAGCGCTGCTGTCTCACAGTGCCAGAGACCCAGCTTCAATTCTGGCCTTGGGTACCTATCTGTTAGAGTTTGTACGTTCTGCCGGTGTCTTCATGGGTTTCCTCCAGTGCTCCAGTTTCCACCACGCCAAAGATATGCACATTAGGTGGATTGGCCGTGCTAAATTGCTCCTTAGTGTCCAGACGTGTGTAGGATAGTTGGATTAGCGATGGTAAATGTGCGGGTTATCAGGAGAGCCATTGCAGACTCAATGGGCCTAAGGCCCTTCTTCTGCACTGTAGGGATACTGTGGTTCTATTGACCTACCGAACTGCTTCAAAATTTACCTGAACTGCGTCCCTTCCTTTCCTAAAGGACTTGCTTTTGGGGTGGGGGTTATTGGCAGTGTTGTGATTTTTGATACTGTGGTGTAGTTGTCCAGAGGGCAGCACTAATAATCCAGAGAGCACGAGTCCAAATCCCATCTGGCAGTTTACGAATTTGAATTAGCTTTTTAAAAATCTGGAAGGTATAAAGCTGACGTCAATAAAACTGACCATAAAGCTGTCAGATTTTTCCACCCTGATGCCAATGTTCCCTCACACCAGCGTGGTTCACTGTTGGCTGCTGTTAGATGTGGCTGAGTGTGTTATTTGAGTGGTTGAAACATTCAGGCTAGTGTGGCAATAAATAGTGGTCTTGTCCGTGATGCCCAGATGGTGGTTGTAATAATATGCAAGCCCGGGCAGTCACTGGCTTGATTTGAGCCTGGTCCTGCCCTGGCTTCACACGCGAGCAGTTTGAAATATTTAAAGTTTATTTATTAGTGTCACAAGTCGGCTTGTATTAACACTGCAGTGAAGTTACTGTGAAATTCCCCTAGTCGCCACACTCCAGCGTTTTGTTCGGGTACACTGAGGGACAATTTAGCATGGCCAATGCACCTAGCCAGCACATCTTTGGACACTAAAGGGGCAATTTAGCATGGCCAGTGCATATAATGAGCACGTCTTTTGGACTGTGGGAGGAAACTGGAGAACCTGGAGGAAACCCACACGGACACGGGGAGAACATGCAAACTCCGCACAGACAGTGACCCAAGCTGGGAATTGAACCTGAGCCCCTTTTGCCGTGAGAGAGCAGTGCTCACCACCGTGCCACCCCAGCTGCTGCCTCACTCGCTGATGATCAGGAATGAGGGATCCCACCTCATGTCCCCTCCTCCCACCCCCAAAAGCTTGTGATCCATAGTGCACCCTGTGCTGCATCCAACTATCGCAGCACAGACCAGGACTGAAACTGGGTACCTTTGTGCAAATCATTACGGTGATGCTTGTACCCCACCCTGGCAGCAGAAAACTGCCTCATTGCCTTAATGTATTAATTCTACATTTAATTACAGGAATCGGACCCCATGTCCAGGAAGCTTGGCACCGGGCATGTGTCCGATGTGGGGTTTATCTAGATTTTAGGTCCTGTCCATCTCTGTTCTTATCAGTGAGCTGTGTTTTATTGAGTACTGTTTAAGTAATTTAACATGCTAACTCCCTCTCTCTCATGTTTTCCAAATGTACTAAAATACAAGGCAAGTTATTGTACACATTTTCTAATAGCGGTCGATTTCCAGTGCTGCAGTCTGTGTTTGGATCTTTAGTATGCAGGAGAAGGGGGTCCAACAGCTGTAATTGATGCCTGAAGTAAAGTTTAAACTTTGACATCATTTAACAGTCTGACTTTTTTGTCATTTTACAGTTGTACTCCTGGGAGTAAATGTTGGTATAATGAGATCTTGAAATTGGATATTTTAAAGTGAAGTGCTGGATGTGACTAACGGCAAAGTATTTTTCTCTCTCTCTCTCTCTCTCTCTCTCTCTCTCCAGATTCCCTTTGGGAAGAAATATGATAAGTCTTGGCTTTTCTCAAGCTTACACAACATTTGCAGCGTTCCCTTTACACCTGTTCAGGTAGGTCCAGTGGCATCTGTAAATGTGCAAGTCTAGCTGGAGTCCTGACAAAATACTGCCAGCGGAATTAGATGTTTCTCTCATCAATTTGACATGTTTTAAAAAGTGAATTAAAACTGGGAGGTGTGCACTTTTTGCCCCCAATCACAATGCTCAGGGATTGCAGCTGGATGGCTTGGAATGTGGGACAAAGCACAGCTTGAATAAAGTTTAAAGTTGATTTATTAACTTCACAAGTAAGGCTTGCATTAACAGGGCAGTTAAGTTGCTGTGACAATCCCCTAGTTGCCACGCTCCGGTGCCTGTTCGGATTACAATGAGGGAGAAATTAGCACGGCCAATGCAGCTAACCAGCATGTCTTTTGGACCATGGGAGGAAACTGGAGCACCCAGTATGCGTGGATTTCCTCAAGTCCAGAGATATGCCGGTTAGTTTGACCGTGCTAAATTGCCCCTTAGTGTCGGGGGAACTAGCTAGGGCAAATGCATGGTGTTGTGGGGATAGGACCTGGGTGGGATTGTATTTGGTGCAGACTCAATGGGCTGACTGGCCTCCTCCTGCACGGTGTCGGGGGTGGGGAGGCAGTGACAATCAGTATAGCCTTGAAAAGAGAAATGCAGGGTTTTGGGGTAAGAGCTAGGAGGGAGAGCAGGAGGTGGCACAGTGGGCCAAATGGACTCATTCAATGCTGTATTTACTTTTTATTTCCTCCCTCACTTAAGGAATCAAGCCATAATGGCATTTGTTGATCATTAGCGGATTGTGATGAATCTTTTCTTTCCACAGTTCCACCATGACGGTAATAAGGCCGTTTTCTATGTTGAAGATTCTCAGACTGCAAATGCTTTAAAGCAGCTATCGAAACGAATTATCGATAAAGATTTGTACCGGGTATTTGGCTTTACAATTTTCTTAATGTCAGAAATATATTGTGTGTCGTTACACCTCTGTCCTCAAGGCAATCCCTTCTGACCAAACGTGAACAAGCTTTGCCCTGTTGTCTGAACTGAGCTTCAGAGCTTGACAGATCCCAATCCTTGGTTTGGCACTCAGTTAAGCAGAGTCCCCTCTCGAAGACTATAAGATGTAGGAGCAGAATTACGTCATTTCGCCCATCGAGTCTGCTCAGACATGACTGACCAGTTTCTCAACCCCATTCTCCCGCCTTTTCCCCGTAACCTTTGATCCCCTCACCACTCGAGCACCTAGCTATCTCTGTCTTCAATACACTCAATGACCCGGCCTCCTCTGAGGCAACAAATTCCACAGATTCACCAAACCCTCTGGCTGAAGAAGTTCCTCCTCATCCCCCGAAGTCAGATCATCTCCACAGGGATGTGGCTTCACTTTACCCAGTTCAGACAGTTGCTCCACGGTGGAGACCTCCACAGCCATGTCCCATCCTGCCCTTGAAACCATATCGCTGGATGGCTTCCTCCTCACAACTGGGGGACTTGGTAGGGTGGGGCACCAAGTGATTGTTCCCTGCCGGGTCGGGGAATCTAAAACACTGGGGATGGGGGAGGAGGGGGGAGCAATTATTTAGGACTGAGATGAGGAGAACTGTCTTCACTCAAAGGGTTTGTAAATCTGTAAAACTTCAGAGAGTTATGAATAGATTAAAGGCTGAGAGAGAGATACATTTTTGACATCTCAGGAAATGAAGGCACAGGCGGAAAAATGGAGTTAAAACCTGAGATCAGCTATGATCGTATTGAATGATGGAGCAGGCTCGAATAGTCTTCCTCCTGCTCCTATTTCTTGTGTTGTGTTGAAGACATTTGCAGCCTCTTGCCTGCTGCTGAAATGAACTTACCTAGCACCCTTTCTGGAGATTTAAACTGGCTCTTCCCTGTCTGTCCCAGTGCTGCGTTAAACCACTTGTTTCTTTATCCATGAAGCCATTTGGAGAACTCCTTTACTTTCCATTTACTTTGCCATTTGAGCCTAGCACTGTAGGAGCAGGAGTTGGCAATTCAGCCCCTCGAGCCTACTCCGCCGTTCAATGAGATCGTGGCTGTTCCCACATCACCCTCGACTCCATTTTCCTGCCCTGTCTCCATCGCCCCTCAACGCCTTACTAATTAAAATTCGGTCCATCTCCTCAAATTTACTCAATGGCACAGAACCCTTACAGTACAGAAGGAGGCCATTCAGCCCACCGAGCCGTGTCCTGGCATCCACCCTACTCCTGAGGTAGTGAATTCCACAGATTCGTAACTCTGAGAGAATTTCTCCTCAGCTCTGCTGCTCCTTCTCCTGCTATCCTTAGAAGCCTGCACAGCTCTGAATCTCCTAAAACTAACTGACAAGAGGAATATTTCCTTTCCCTGCAGGTGACAATCAACGTAAACTCCTCGATGCCGCCATCTTCTGGCTCAAATGAGCTCAAGTTAGAGGAAATTGAACAGATAAAGGTAAGGGAATGCTGCGGGGAGGGAACCCATACAGAAATTTGCAGTGTATCATCATGTGACGTTACCCCAAAAAAGATGAGGAAATGCCTAATCGACTAAACTGAGAGAGATCACTGGTGAGGCCTCCACCGGAGTGTTCTGACAAATCTTGGGCGCTGCTATAACTGGAGGGCATAGGTTTAAGGTGAGAGGGGAGAGATACAAAAGGATCCCAGAGGGGCAATTTTTTCACAGAGGGTTGTGAGTGTCTGGAACAAGCTGCCAAAGGTAGCAGTATAGGTGAGTACAGTTTTATCTTTTAAAAAGCATTTAGACAGTTACATGGTTACGATGGGTATAGAGGAATATGGGCCAAACACGGGCAATTGGGACTAGCTTAGGGGGTTGGGAAAGGAAAAAAGGGCTGCATGGACAAGATGGGCCAAAGGACTTAGTTCCATGCTGTAAACCTCGATTCTATGACTTTAGGCAGGGTCTCGCGGCCCTTGGAGAAGGATGCAGTGGCGGTTTGCTGGAATGGTACCAGGAATGTGGGGGAGATGAGTCACAGGGAGATGGGAGGGGATGCAGTTGTTTCCTTAGAACAGTGGAATTTAAGGGGGAAGTGGTGGGTGGGGGAGAGGCTGCAATCGAGATATTCAAAATCATGAGGGGTTTTGATAATTAGAGAAAAACTGTTTCTATTTGCAATGGGGTTGGTAACCAGAGGTGACACATTGAGAATCATAGAATAGAATTCCTTCAGTACACAAGGAGACTGTTCGGCCTTCCGAGTCTACACTGACTCCCTCTGACAGAGCATCTTACACCGGCCTTCTCTCCATACACATTTACCATGGCTAATCCGTCTAATTTACACACGTTAGGACACTAAGGAGCAATTTAACATGGTTAATCCACCTAACCACTGTGCCACTATGCTGCCCAGCGAATCCCTACAATGCGGTAGGATGCCATTCGGCCCATCGAGCCTATACTGACAATCCCACCATGGCTCTATTCCCATAACCCCACATGCTTACCCTGTTAATCCTTCTTACCTACACATTTTTGGACACTAAAGGGCAATTTAGCATGGCCAATCCACCTAACCTGCACATCTTTGGAGTGTGGGTGAAAACCGGAGTACCCGGAGGAAACCCACACGGACACAGGAAGAACGTGCAAACTCCACAAAAACAGCTGGAATTGAACCTGGGTCCCTGGCGCTGCGAGGCAGCAGTGCTAGCTACTGTGCCATCGTGTCGCCCGCTGTACAATTTAAGTTAATTTGCAAAAAAAAAGATGGCAGTGATCTATGAAACATTTGCAAGAAGTCATTGAAAGGTGAAATTCTCTGTCCAAAAATACACTTCAGCTCTTGCCAGGAACTGGTTAGGTTCTTGCTGATCAATACAAATTCAGAAAAACACAACACTTCTCCTGGAAGCATTGCTTTTGTTATAACCTTTCAGAACTTTTATTTTAAGTCCTTTGAGAGGGCGCAGACCTGATGGGCACAGTCGTAACAGTGACACAGCTGTGATAGGTGAAACCAGAAAGAGCTGTAATCGCATCTTGGGGGGCATCGTAGTGAGCAACGACAACTCGCAGCACCATGGACCTGGGTTCGATTCCAGCCTTGGGTCTGTGTGGAGCTTGCATGTTCTCCCCATGTCTGCATGGGTTTCCACCAACAGACCAAAGATGTGCAGGTTAGGGCGATTGGCCATGCTAAATTGCCCCTTAGTGTCCAAAGATGTGCAGATTAGGTGGATTGGCCATGCTAAATTGCCCCTTAGTGTCCAAAGATGTGCAGATTAGGTGGATTGGCCATGCTAAATTACCCCTTAGTATCAGGGGGGCTAGCATGGTAAATACATAGGGTTATGGGGATGGGCCTGGGTGGGATTGTTGTCAGTGTAGGCTGGATGAGCCGAATGGCTGCCTCCTGCACTGTTGGGATTGCATGATTCTGCTGTAGCAGAAAGGATTGCAGATAAAGATGTTGGAGTAGCATCTTCTGCAATTGTCATAAGCGATGCTTAATTTTTGATGCTTTCTGGACAATCTTGGCAGCTAATTTGTACATAAACAACAGTGGCGGAGATTTTTACTGTCTGGACAGGCAGGACAAATTAGTGGTTGAGGAATGCGCAATGGCAAGACTCTACCCTTCCTGCTTTCAAACTATCTGCCAATATCCTTGAGAAGGAAGGTGGGGGAGGGGTGTGTGGTTGGTTGGTAGCGCCTCATCCAGCAGACAACGCTTCACCCCACCATGCTGTAACCTGTGAGGGTGTGGACCAAGTGCTGAAAAATGGGATTGAAATGAGCCACGAGTTTCTTTGCTCCCTATTTCGGCCAGCACAGACGCAGCTGGCTGAATGGCCTCTTTGTGCTGTAACTTCTCTGCGGCTCTCCCACCGCGTTGGAGTGTCACCTTGGATTATAAATTCAGTTGTAACTGTGACTCAGGAGCCCATTCTGATTCCCAGACAGGCAGAGTGTCGCTTAGCCAAGAATGACAGCTTGAAGGGAAGGAAAAACCTGTTGTGTTACTCCCTGACTCAGCCAGGGCTGGGAAGCAGCACCGAGCTAACATGCAGATGCTTCCTGGTGTTACTTCAAACAGGCAAGATTTGAACCAAGAACAAAGCTATCATTGACATTCCTGACAGTTTCTTCATTTCACTTGAACTACCTCTCTTTGTTTTGCAGCAATGTATGAGTAAGCGTTACGATGGATCACAGCAGGCCCTTGACTTAAACAGCATACGCAGTGACCCAGGTATGGATTTACACTTTGTTCTATTTCAGGTTTGGCAGCTTCACACTATCTTGGATCATGATTGATTTATTATTGTCACGTATCGGGATGCAGTGAAAAGTATTGTTTCTTGCACGCTACAGAGACAAAGCATAAGAGATGGGGAGATCCTAAATAAATATTTTTCATCAGTATTCACTGTTGAGAAAAGCACAGATGTTAGGGAACTTGGGGAAATAAATAGTGATGTCTTGAGGAGTGTATAGATTACAGAGAAGGTGGTGCTGGAAGTCTTAAAGTGCATCAAGGTATGTAAATCCCCAGGACCTGATGAAGTGTATCCCAGGACATTGTGGGAAGTTAGGGAGGAAATTGTAGGTCACCTAGCAGAGATATTTGAATCATCGATGGTCACAGGTGAGGTGCCTGAATGTTGGAGGGTGACGAAACGTTATGCCTTTGTTTAAAAAGGGCTGCAGGGAAAAGCCTGGGAAACACAGGCCAGTGAACCTCAAATCTGTGGTGGGTAAGTTGTTGGAAAGTATTTTCAGAGACAGGGCCTACAGGCATTTAGAGATGCAAGGTCTGATTAGGGATAGTCAACATGGCTTTGTGAGTGGAAAATCATGTTTCACGAATTTGATTAACTTTTTTGAAGGGGTAACCAAGAAGGTTGATGAGGGCACTGCAGTTGATGTTGTCTACGTGGACTTTAGCAAGGCCTTTGACAAGGTAATGGATGGTAGGTTGTTGCATAAGGTTAAATCTCAGGGGATCCAGGGTGGGGTATCTAAATGGATACAAAATTGGCTTGATGACAGAAACCAGAGGGTGGTTGTAGAGGATTCAAACTGAAGGCCTGTGACCAGCGGTGTGCCTCAGGGATCAGTGCTGGGCTCACTGTTATTTGTCATTAATTTATTAATTTAGATGAGAATAAAGGAGGCATGGTTAGCAAATGTGCAGATGACACCAAGATTGGTGGCATAGTGGACAGTGAAGAAGGTTATCTTGGATTGCAATGGTATCTTGATCAATTGGACCAGTGAGCTGACGAATGGCAGATGGAGTTTAATTTAGATAAATGCGAAGTGATGCATTTTGGTAAATTGAACCGGGGTGGGACTTAGTTAATGGTAGGGCAGTGTGGGGAGTTACAGAACAAAGAGATCTAGGGGTACAGGTTCATAGCTTCTTGAAAGTGGAGTCACAGGTGGACAGAGTGGTGAAGAAGGCATTTGGCATGCTTGGTTTCATCAGTCAGAACATTGAATACAGGAGTTGGGATGCCTTGTTGAAGTTGTATAAGACATTGGTAAGGCCACACTTGGAATACTGTGTGCAGTTCTGGTCACCCTATTATAGAAAGAATATTATTAAGCTAGAAAGAGTGCAGAAAAGATTTACTAGGATGCTACGGGGACTTGATGGATTGAGTTATAAGGAGAGGCTGGATAGGCTGGGACTTTTTTCTCTGGAGCATAGGAGGCTGAGGGTTGATCTTAGAGGTTTGTAAAATAATAATGAGGGGCACAGATCAGTACACAGTCAAGATCTTTTCCCAAAGGTAGGGGAGTCTAAGACTAGAGGGCGTAGGTTTAAGGTGAAAGGGGAGAAATACAGAAGTGTCCAGAGGGGCAATTTTTTTCACACACAAGGTGGTGAATGTCTGGAAGAAGCAGAGGTACAATTTTGTCTTTTACGAAACATTTAGACAGTTACATGGATAAAGAGGGATGTGGGCAATTGGGACTAGCTTCAGGGTATAAAAAAAAGGCATGGACAAGTTGGGCCGAAGGGCCTGTTTCCATGCTGTAAACTGCTATGACGCTGACTCATACCATTCAGAGAGTATGTAGGGGAGAAGGAAACGAGAGGGTGCAGAATATAGTGTTGCAGTCATAGCTTGCGTGTAGAGAAAGGTCAGCTTAATATAAGGTAGGTCTATTCACAAGTCTGATGGCAGCAGGGAAGAAGCTGTTCTTTTATTTTCATTCGTGGGACATGTGCGTCGCTGGCTGGGCCAGCATTTATTGCCCATCCCTAGTTGCCCTTGGAGGGGAGTTGAGAGTCAACCACGTTGCTATGTCTCTGGAGTCACACATAGGCCAGACCGGGGTAAGGGCGGCAGATTTCCTTCCCTAAAGGGAACCAGATGGGTTTTTTCGACAATGGGTCATCAGTAGATTCTTAATTCCAGATTTTTTATATATAGAATTCAAATTCCACCATCTGCCGTGGTGGGATTCGAATCCGGGTCCCCCAGAACATTAGCTGAGTTTCTGCATTAACAGTCTAGCAATAATACCCTAGACCACCGCCTCCCACAATAAGCAATAAATTTATGTAAATTCCTAAGCATTTTTTCCAGATGTATCACAGCTACATTTACAAAGGGTTGTGAATGTAGCCCAGTCCTATCACACAAACCAGTCCCTCAGTATCCAAAGGGAACTTGAGAGCTTTTCATTGAGTCGCTGTTGCTGTGGTGACTGAGATTGGTTAACGCAGCACAGATCAGGAATTGGGTAGCATTGTATGAGTTTAAGTTTTAAGTTTATTAGTGCCACAAGTAGACTTACATTAATACTGCAGTGAAGCTACTGTGAGAATCCCCTAGTCGCCACACTCTGGTGCCTGTTTGGGTACACAGAGAGAATTTAGCGTGGCCCGTCCACCTAACCAGCACATCTCTCAGACTGTGGGAGAAAACCGGAGCATCTGGAGGCAACCCACGCAGACACAGGGTGAGGGTGGGGAGAACTGCAAACTCCACACAGATAATGACCCAAGGCGGGAATCGAACCTGGGTCCCTAACGCTGTGAGGCCGCAGTGCTACTGTGCCACCATACTGCTCCAGGATGCTGCACGCATTATTCTCCCTGTTAAACAGGAGGCTCGATCTGCTTTATCACACATTGACAGTTGATTAGTGATAATTACTGCTTCTGATTCTAAGCAATCATTCTGGTTTATTCAGACCTGGTCTCCCAGAACATTGAAGTGATGTTAAACAGAAGGACATCCATGAACACCGTCGTCAAAATAATAGAAGAAAACATTCCAGAGGTATGTAAGCCTGCAGAGGTGTGCATTGTGAGATTAGGAGACTCTTTCTCATAGCCAGGTCTGTCATTTACAAATAGGAGCTTAGAAGGGTGGGCGAAGGGGATCTTATTGAAACTTATAGAATACTGCGAGGCCTGGATAGAGTGGGTGTGGAGAAGATGTTTCCATTCATAGGAAAAACTAGAACCAGAGGGCACAACCTCAGGCTAAAGGACGATCCTTTAAAACCGAGATGAGGAGGAATTTCTTCAGCCAGAGAGTGGGGAATCTGTGGAACTCTTTGCCGCAGAGGAGGCCAGGTCTTTAAGACACTCTTGATTAATATGGGGATCAGGGGTATTGGGGAAAACACAGAAGAATGGGGATGAGAAAAATATCAGCCATGGATGAATGGCAAGCAGATTTGATGGGCTGAGTGACCTAATTGAGTTCCTATGTTTTATGGCCTAATGGAGCTCTTTGCAGACTTGTGTGCCTTGGAGGCATAGCAGTCTTCGTAACGTTTTAACAAAGAGGTTTAACTTTTTTGCAGTGTCTTCTGCAGAACCAATAGGCCGCCCGCTGCTGGTTGCTGTCTTAAGGCAGTGTCCTGTGCCAGTGATGCAGGGGCCCGTCAGCCCTCTGGATCATAGTGCCCTTAGCATTCTCACTGCTCGGGCGACTGTCAGAGTTGATGTTATAACTGGTGTTGTGCTTTACAGTTGCTGTCTCTGAACCTGGGCAATAACCGTTTGTACCGGCTGGATGACCTGGCAGACCTGGTTACCAAAGCTCCTGGCTTGAAAATTTTGAATCTTTCCAGAAATGAGGTGAGTGCCAGTTTGCGGTTATGGCCAAGATCTGGGTTGCGTCTCTTATTGTGGGTGATGCCAGTTGTTGTTTGCAGACTACCCAGAGCAGAGGTCCCATTGACCTGTTACATCTCCCCATGCTCCCAACGCCTTTTCATCTTTCATGCTCCTTCCCTCTTTCAAGGAACAAAGTTCAAGTTTATTTATTAGTCTCGAGTAGGCTTACGTTAACACTGCAATGAAGTTACAGTGAAAGTCCCCCCAGTCACTACACTCCGGTGCCTGTTTGGGTAACACTGAGGGAGAATTTAGCACCTAACCAGCACATCTTTCAGACTCTGGAAGGAAATCAGAGCACCTGGAGGAAACCCACGCAGACATGGGGAGGATGTACAGATAGTGACCCAAGCTGGGAATTGAACCTGGGGCAGTAGTGCTAACCACTTCAGGCTGGGATAAGAGGAAAGCTGATGAGCCCACCCAGCATCATGTGCCTCCTCCTAAGACTGTGAGCAGCCCTCAGCCCAACCATCACCAGCTTGTGGCCATTACTGGGCACGCCAAATCAGATTTTAGTTGGTCCTCTGCACGCTACTCAAATCCATAGCAGTAGGACAATAGCGTTAAGCTGTAAAGGAAGTCTTTATAATGTGGTATACCAGCAAATTAAAACAGAAGAACTGGGATGTACTTAAAAGGCCTGGGTTTTTGAACTGATGTATTCAACACTGAATCTTTATGCTGATATTACAGTCATTGTTCTAAAGCCCAGGTATACATTCAGCTTAAAACTTTGAGCTTTTCTCTTATCCCAGCCTCCTAGCACCTCCTCTCCCCACTCCCTGAAGTGGGTAGCCAACCCGGTTTGGACTGGTGAGGTGCATGTAGTGGCTTCACAGACTGCAGTGAAACATGCAGCATAACGCAGTTTGCAACCGACCCACACTGACAACAGAATAGCAGCTTTGTTCTCCTGTCAGTCAATCCCAGCAGTCTCTGGCAGCAGTGGAGACTCTTGCACTTCACCTTACTGCTCCTTGCGATGTGGCATAATCTAATTGTTCTCGATTGATTCAGGCTGGAATGTGCGTGCCTGTGGCTGGCTGGCTGTAATGACTCTTAATTAAAGTCAGTGCTATTCACAGGAGTGGCCACTTAGGCTATGCCAGCTTGATGGGAGCAATGGGTGGGAAGGAGTAAGTGCCGTGTCCAGAGTAGTTTGCCAGCATGATAAACTCATAAACTTAATTGAAGTGAACGCATATATTTTATTTATTAGTCCCAAGCTTACACTAAAGTTTAAGTTTAAAGTTTTATAGAGCATAGAATCCCTACAGTACAAAAGGAGCCATTTCTGCGCTGTAATGTTCTATGTTCTATATATTCGCCCCATTGATTCTGCATCGGCCATAATCCCATCCAGGCCCTACCCCATAACACATTTACCCTAGCTAGTCCCCATGACAGTAAGCGACAATTTAGCATTGTCAATCCTCCTAACCTGTATACCTTTGGGCTTTGAGAGGAAACTGGAGCACCCGGAGGAAAGCGATGCAGAGACAGGGAGGAGCATGCAGACTTCACGCAGACAGTGACCCAAGCAAGGAATTGAACCTGGGTCCCTGGCGCTGTGAGACAGCAGTGCTAACTCACTGTGCCACCGTGCCGTTTATTTACTAGTGTCACAAATCAGCTTACATAAACATCACAATGAAGTAACTGTGAAAATCCCCTCGTTGCGACATTCCAGTGCCTGTTCGGGTACACTGAGGGAGAATTTAGCAGGGCCAGTGCACCCTAACCAGCATGTCTTTCAGACTGTGGGAGGAAACCGGAGCACCCGGAGGAAGCCTTGGACTTGTGCTGCAAAGTTACACTCAATCAGTCTCCCACATCTCAACTTTACCGTCTAAATTCCTGATTCTCAAACATACCCTGGTAGTTTTGTAGTTTGGTGGTTATTGCTGGTATTAAGCATTGCCTTTTATTTGCAATTATTTTAATGACTCAAGTAGCTAAAACTGCAGAGACTGATTTAAAACAAAAAGACAGTGGAACTTTATCTAAATGTGCTCTACAAGACGTACTTACTCCTGGAGCCAGCTGTGCAGCTATCGCAGCATTTACAGGAGCATTTGTCGATGTAACTTATGTCTTTGCTGTCGCTGTGCATTGTGGAATAACGGAGTTGTGTACTTGGAGAAAGGACTTTTGATTATCCGTCCCTTTGGTAGAGCCAGCTCGTTTACCCTCAAAGTCCTGGCGAGATGGCAAGCACGTAGGCAGGACCGGGCATTTGAGTGCTGCGTTTAGGAGGGTAGATAGTGTTTTCTTGTTGGTATAGATTAAATTGTTGTGGTCACCATAAACAACAATGCCAAATAAATCTCTATTTAGCTCAAAGCCGAAAGGGATCTGGACAAAATAAAAGGCTTCAAGCTGGAAGAGCTGTGGTTGGATGGGAATCCCCTTTGCGACAGCTTCCGGGATCAAGCTACATATGTCAGGTCAGTGGTTGCTCTGGCTTCATTCCAGAGGGCCTCACAAATGACGAGCAATATATTTATTCACCCCCAAGTGCATTCTTGAATTTCTATTTTAAAAGTAATTTAGTTTTCTCTCTAACTTCTTTCCATGGGATTTCAGGGAGATTTCAGCACACATGACTGTTGTTAATTTAGCCGTGGCATCGGTGTTTTGTGTGCGAGTGCATGATTTAAGAGGTTACATGCCCCCAAGTGAACATTTTTCCAAGTAGATCTGTATGTTAAAGCTGTTTAAGAATGTCTTTTCCTTTCAGAAATGTTCTTTCCATTTTTCGTAACCTCTCTGTAATCCTGTACCTCAAAAGATTGTGGATTAATCTCAAACAGTTCTCCTTTTGCTGCTCAGAATGCGGGACTGTTGTCCAAAGTCACATAAGAACATAAGAACATAAGAAATAGGAGCAGGAGTAGGCCATCTAGCCCTTCGAGCCTGCCCCGCCATTCAATAAGATCATGGCTGATCTGTCGTGGCTCAGTTCCACTTTCCCGCCCTCTCCCCATAACCCTTAATCCCCTCTCTTATCAAGAACCCATCAACCCGCTTCTTAAAAATATTTAGCGAGGCAGCCTCCACCACTTCAACGGGCAGAGAATTCCAGAGATTCACCACCCTTTGAGTGAAGAAGTTCCTCCTCAACTCCGTTCTAAACCGCCTCCCCTTTATCTTGAGGCTGTGCCCCCTAGTCCTACTGTCTTTTTTGAGCAGGAAGAGTCTCTCCACCTCTATCCTATCCATCCCATTCATCATCTTATACGTCTCAATGAGATCTCCCCTCATTCTTCTAAACTCTAACGAGTACAAGCCTAGTTTATTCAGCCTCTCCTCATAGCTCAATCCCCTCAACTCCGGTATCAGCCTAGTAAACCTCCTCTGCACTCCTTCCAGGGCCAAAATATCCTTGCGCAGGTGCGGCGCCCAAAACTGCACACAGTACTCCAGCTGCGGCCTCACCAATGCCCTATACAGCTGCAGCAAGACCTCCCTACTTTTATATTCAATCCCCCTCGCTATGAAGGCCAGCATCCCATTCGCCTTCCTGACCACCTGCTGCACCTGCAAGCTGGGTTTTTGCGACTCATGCACAAGGACCCCGAGGTCCCTCTGCACCGTTGCCTGCTGCAGTTTTTCGCCACGTAAGTAATAGTCCTTCCTACCATTCTTCCTACCAAAGTGGACCACCTCACACTTGCCAACATTAAATTCCATTTGCCATTTCCTGGCCCATTCGCCCAGCCTATCTAGATCCTTCTGCAGACTCTCCACACCCTCCGCACAATTTGCCTTTCCCCCAATCTTGGTGTCATCAGCAAATTTCGACACCCTGCACTCGGTTCCCTCCTCCAGATCATCTATATAAATGGTAAAAAGCTGAGGCCCCAGCACCGACCCCTGGGGCACCCCACTAGTCACCAACCGCCAATCCGAATAGCACCCATTGACCCCCACTCTCTGCCTCCTATTTGACAACCAACGTGTATTATTTTTCCTGTTCAAATTTGGCAAGGATAAATTAAAGTTTTTTTTTTAAAATGTCATAGATACAGGAGGTTGCGAAATGCAGTGTCACTTGAGAAACTGTTTCCTACCCTAAGGTTCCTCAGCGAATGTTTTGCATTCTCACAAAGCCTCAAATGAGCTCAAAAGCCAGAGATCACGCACCCACGCCAACTCTTCCCTAACTTTGGATAAACGCAATTTACTGCGGATGCTGGAATCTGAAACCAAAGAGAAAATTCTGGAAAATCTCAGCAGGAGGTCTGGCAACATCTGTAAGGAGAGAAAAGAGCTGACGTTTCGAGTCCAGATGACCCTTTGTCGAAGCTGCCAGACCTGCTGGGATTTTCCAGCATTTTCTCTTTTGTTTTCTGCAACTTTGCCTCAAAGAGTGAGTTGCAAGCTGTTGCACGTGGACCAATCTGAAGCAAAAAAGGACTTAAACCATTTCCTGTGTCAGTCCTTGTGTCTGTGAAGTGGGTCCACAATTTTTTCTCTCCCCTCCCTCTTCCTGATCTGTTGGCCAGTGATGAAGTCTGGCTAGCCGGTGACGGGTAAGATTCCTCAGAAGAGGGCCAACCTAAGATGGGCACAGCCAGCCATTAATTGGCTGGCCGCTTAGAATTGTGGTCCAACGCCAAATTGTGGCGTTTTCAATGGCAGATTCCTGGCTTTTCATCGAACCCTACACAGTGCGGAAGGAGGCCATTCGGCCCATCGAGTCTACATCGAGTACAATCCCTCGCAGGCCCTGTTCCTGTGACCGCACATGTTTACCCTACTCATCCCCCTGATAGTATGGGGCAATTTAGCATGGCCAATCCACCTAACCTGCACATCTTTGGAAACCGGAGCACCCAGAGGAAACCCACGCAGACACAAGGAGAACATACAGACTCCACACAGGCAGTGAGCCAAGCTGGGAGCCGAACCTGGCTCCGTGGCGCAGTGAGGCAGCAGTGCTCACCATCGTGCCACCATGCCGCCCTTTGCAAGTATTTGGGAAGCAGGTTGACGGGTTATATCTGGCAACACAACTTGATGGGAGGAAAATTTGTACAGCTTGTACATTGCTTTGAACCTCAGCTTCTTGACAAAGCAGAGTGCCAAGTTTGTGGGCAGGCTTAAACATAGTCTTTTGGAGACAATTTGAAAACAAATCTGCCTCAGGGGATTAAGAAGGGCTCATTGAGACTTGGCACAAATAACTTGGTACAAAACATCAGTTGCTTATCTAATGAAACATTCTTAATACAATTTAACATGCCCAATGTCAAAATGGGTATTGATTTAACTAAATGTCCTTTGAACAACAGTCCTTTTTTCTACCCTCACCCGCTTCAGTATCTTTTCCTCCTCTCAATCTGTCTCTGTTCTTGGCCTTTCATCTGTTTCCCCGTTCTGTGACTCTGTTCTTTATTGAAGCTTTTTTGCCGTGGGTCTTTTTAAAAAAAAAATCTGAAGTCAGAAACCAGGTATTAATTTTTAATTGTTCACTCCTGATGTGCGGTAATAATTTGGGTGAAGTTGGTAACTAATACCTCTGTGATATCACATTGGTGTAACCCTTCTCCCCCTCCCACCCAATCCCAACTAACCAGAGTGTTGGTATCTCTTTCCCCAACATTGATCCTGTTAAATGTCGTAGCCCCCTCCCCATGCAGGTGAGTGATAGCCCGGTAAGTAAACAGAAACCAAATATGCGTGACTTTGAGGGGCAGTCTTGCTTTTAGTTGGCCTAATAAGGCTGTATTTTAACCTTGGTTAAAAAAAAATTAAAAGAAAAATGCCTCCAAAACTTGATTATCATTTACCCCAGGGCCAATCACTCCGGAGATGCGTTTGACCTGCTGTTGTTTCGCGGGTGAATGAATCTCAGGCCCTTCGTTCGTTGCGGCTACTGGAGTGGGGTTTGTGACTGCAGGTGGAATTGCTTCGAGCCGGCGTGAATTTAAAATTGGCTGCTCAATCTGATTTATTCCTTGCAAGTTGTTCATTTATATTTTAAAAGACAAACAGGGAATCTGTTACACTGCATGTCCAGAGCCAAATGAAAATGGTGGGATTCAATGTAGCGGGCAATGCGTTGTGCAGTGAAATGGAAGGTAAATTCCCTGTTCAAGTGTGTGTGTGTGCGCGTGTGTGTAGAGACTTCCCTGCTCCCAGGAGTAGTAAGTGTCAACCAATGCCTAGTGAATTCGTACTTACGGCCTCGTACGACCAACAAAAAGCTTGCTGCTACATTGTGCACTGACTGCTTTTATAGCAATGTTTTCACTACTCCTGATTTTTATGGGTGATGCCTTGCAAGAAAATCCCATATAAATTTACAATGGGCGTCCCAGCCCAAAGCAGCGGCATCATTTCCTAAGTAACACCCCCCGCCCCCAGACCCTGTTGGCTGACTCCTTCCCTGAAGCACAGACCCTGAGCTCCACCGTGTGCCGCGGGAAAATCAGCATCCTGTTTGGGCAGCTTGTGGGAACATGCGGTTTTGTGCATATCCCACGGGTTGCCTATTCCCAAAGGGGAGTTGCACTTTTGCTCCAAAACTTGTTATGGAAAAAACTCCAAAGTGATATTAACAACAAAAGAGAGAGTCCGCCAACTAAACATTGCCTGAGAAAAAACGTACCCCGTCAAATGTGAGCGGATAAGTTAAAAGGGCTGTCTTGGATCTGCTGTTTGGAAGACTCGACAGCCTTGCGATCAAACAGTTAATGGGCGTACAACAAGATGCTGAGGGAGGATAAAGCCTATATACGAAGAAAGGTGGAAACTATTTTGGCTTTTAAATCACAAGAGACTCCCTACAGTTAAAATGACCTTTGATTTACACCTGATGAAGGGGCAGTGCTCCAAAAGCTTGTGATTCCAAATAAACCTGTTGGACTTTAACCTGGTGTTGTGGGACTTCTTCCTGTGCCCACCCCAGTCCAACGCTGGCAACTCCACATCTTAACTGTAATGGGGAACTTCCTGAAAATCAGGTGCCCCTTTCAGCTTTTTTTTAAGGCAAAATTTTTAAACCGTTGGCAGGTCTGCTTCATTCTTTTCTCAACACTTGAATGAGCGCCCGGCATTATCTGGACAGGTGAAGTTAAATTAGTTTGATGCTAGGGGATCTTCTCCAAGTGTTCCCTCCCCACTTTCCTATTTCATATCAGACATAATCAGTGTGACTTGTGAAAAGTCACTATAGCTTCTGTTTGTATTTGAGGAGTTCCCCTCTGCTTGTGGAACTGGTTGAAGAGAAAGCTCTCTCGGCTGTGGAAAGGGACTTTTGTGGTCTGGTAGTTCAGTTCAGCAGGGGTTTGAGTACTGTGCCAGCTTTGTTTCAGTCAGCTATTTGAGCATAATGCGGGGTCGGAGGGGGAGGCGAATTGTTCGACTGGTGGTGGGGGGGGGGGAAGGGCGGGTACACTTATCGGTCACGTGTCGGTCGAAGTTTTCTCACGCTGTTACCTTTTTTGTTTGTTTCACCTCTCCCTCTCCCTCTTTGCAATGTTTGACAGTGCTGTCAGGGAAAAATTTCCAAAGTTACTCAGACTGGTAAGTACATCACTCGAGGGTTACTCAAGACTTGGGCAAGGTTGAAAGCGTTCCTGAGAATTGGGTGCAAGTTAGACTGAAAAGCGAGTGGGCTGATGGGGTGTGTGGGGGAAGGGGGGGTGGTTGTGGTTGTTTGGGGGGAGTTGTGGATGGTGGGTAGCTGGCAAGTCATTCCCTGAAGGATTTCACTATAATATAATGGGCTGATGTTTGCGGCCAAGTTAAGCTTTTAATCTAAATATTTATACTTCGGCCGCGTGCACTGTTGGTTCCAATTTACCAGTGTTGGATTGTAATTATATTCACTGATCACAGATTGTAGAGAGGCCAGTGTATAAAGTTAATTTGTTTTGTTTTGCTTTGGGTGGGTTGGCAATGAAGGGTATTGGCAGTGCAAGCTCCCGGGTTGTGCTGCTGCTGTCGACATTCCCTGACTCTTGCCTGGTTTTCTCCACACAGGACGGCCATGAGCTGCCACCTCCAATTTCCTTTGACGTTGAGACGCCAACCACTCTTCCCTTGTGCAAGGTACAGCTATGAATCGATTGCTTTGATTGAGACACATGGCGCATGTTGCTGGTCATTTTAGAATAGAATAGAATCCCTACATTGCGGACCATTCGGCCCCGTGAGCCTGCACCAACAACAATCCCACCCAGGCCTAAACCCCTTAACCTCACATGTTTACCCCAGCTGTTCCCCTGACACTAAGTGGCAATTTAGCGTGGACAATCTACCTAATCTAAACACCTTTGGACACTAAGGGACAATTAACACAGCCAACCCACCTAACCTGCACATCTCTGGACACTAAGGGGCAATTTAGCATGGCCAACCCACCTAACTTGTACATCTTTGGACACTGAGAGACCATATACCATGGATGATGCACTTAACCTGCTCATTTTTGGACACCAAGGGGCAATTAGCACTGCCAATCCATCTTAACCTGCACATTTTGGAGTGTGGGAGGAAAACGGAGGAAACCCACACAGATATGGGGAGAGCATGCAGACTTGCACAGACAGTCACTCTCCACACAATCACCCAAGCTGGGAATCGAACCCAGGTCCCTGGGTGCTGTGAGGCAGCAGCGCTAACCACTGTGCCGCTGTGGAAGTAGCAGATCGTGTGATACAAATTTGCAGCATTAGCAGAATCATCTCTGTTAGATAATGCCAGATGATAACAGATTTCTATCATGGATAGAGCGCGTAAGGGGCAGTGCCGAGCCTATTTAATAAGGCCTCAGTTATAGTAATGTTCACAGTTCTACATTCCACAATTCGGGAACAATGTTCAATTGTTTGAAAGGGTACTGTGCTGACTCATTAAGATGCTGCTGAGTCTGAGGAAACACAGATATGGATAAAGACTTAAATTGGGGCCTCGTTGGAATAATAAAGATTACACAGCCTTCAAAATTCACAAAGTAATGTCGCAGGGAAGGTAAGACCAGGTTGCTTCTAGCAGTTAAGAGATCATAGCTCACAGAATGGTCACAGCACAATGACAGACATTTGGCCCATTATGCCCATGCTAGTTCTCTGCGAGGGTGCCTTAACTTGTTTTTAATCATTTCTTGGGATGTGTGTGTTGCCCATCCCTAATTGCCCATGAACTGGCTGATTGACTCGCGCGGCAACTTAAGAGGTAATTTAAGAGTCAGCCACATTGAGTCGCATACAAGCCAGAGCAGGTAGGATTTCCTTCCTTAAAGGACACTAGTGAGCAAGAAGGGGTTTTTAACAACAATTAACAATGGTTTCATTGTCAGACTTTTAATCCAGACATTTTTTTATTGAATTCAAATTTCACCATCTGTTTAAATTTATTTATTAGTGTCGCAAGTAGGCTTACATTAACACTGCAACGAAGTTACTGTGGAAATCATCTAATCACCGCACTCCAGCACTTGTTACACCGAGGAAGAATTTAGCACGCCTTTCAGACTGTGGGAGGAAACCGGAGCACCCAGTGGAAACCCACGCAGACATGTAGAAACGAGAAGCAGCTGGAGGCCATTTGGCCCTTCCAGCCTGCTCCGCTGTTCATTTTGATCATGGTTGATCATCAAATTCAATATCCTGATTTCTCCCCCTCCTCCCATATCCCACGATCCCTATAACCCCAAGAGCGATATCTAATTTCTTGGTGAAATCAGACATGGAGAAGAATGTGCTGACTCCACCTTCCTGCCTAAATTTAGCTTTGTCAGCATTTCCCTTTGAGTAAGCAGGTTGCGTGTTTGCGTTCTGATCCAAACTGACACTGCCAGGACAGTACTCAAGCATTGCACCATTTGGGATAGCACTGAGGGACAGCTGCTGGATCAGCAGCCTTTTCAGATAAAAGTTTTCCAAGCGGTCTGGTCAACATTCTTCTCTGAAACAATGCCAGCAGCAGCAAATTCATTGATCATTTGTTTATTGTCTGTGGGATCATACTGTATGCCAGTTGGCAACCCTCATTTGCCTAGACAACTGTGCCCTTCGGGTGTAATTCATGGGTTGTGAAGCATTTCGGAGCATGCTGCAGATAGGAGGTGATATGTTGACGCCGGGTTCTTTCCTCTTGAGCAAGAGTTATTGTAAGAGTGACTATTAATGCTAGACAGAGAGTAAATGTGATCTCTCAGCCGCTGTTTATTCCTCTTTAACAGGCTAGTTACTTTGGTACAGACGAAATCAAGGTGCTGGTATCGCGATTCATTCAACAGTAAGTACCCGTGGACTCAGGTACGCATTTAACAAACGAGAGCCTTTATCGAAACTTCCTGTGTGCCAGATAAGTTTCCAGTTCTAAAACCATAGCAGGAGATGCTGAAAAAGCTCCTCAGGTCTGGCAGCATCTGTGGAGAGAGAAACTGAGTGGACGTCTCAAGCCCACGTGACTATTCTTCTGAGCTGTTTAGAGTTCCATTCTTAGCAGTTTCAGGTTTTAAGCAGTGATCCTCAGATTTGAAGTGGTTGGGTTTGTACATTAAAGGTTGGATTGAAAGGTGTTACACTTTGTTCTGAGGATCAGACTTAAACACAAGCAAGGAACAGTTCTGATTTTTAGATCTGAAATTTAAAGCTACCCAATTAACAAACTGCTTACCCCTGTCTGTACTTTGCAATCCCATATTTTTATCTCTGGTGAAGAGGAATGTTCAAAGAAAGTTAAACACCGTCTCTTTGTAATGCCTCCCGATGATTTTTCTCCAGGTTTGCACACGGCAGTGTCCTGGGAGACTGAGCTTCAATTCCTGGAGACTGCTGTCCAATCCTGGGGAGCTGACAGCCATGCCTTTGTTCCCTGGGCTGTAACCTGCGAATCCCCTCCCCAGAACTCCCAGCCGCCTGACGAAGGGACAGGTTGTCCTGAAAGCTTGAGGCTACAAATAAACCTGCTTGGACTTTAAACTGGTGCTGTGGGATTTCTTTGTGTTTTACCCCAGTCCAATGCCGGCATCTCCACATCAAATCCCCTCCCCACCCAGAGTCATAGTAGTTTACAGCATGGAAACAGGCCTAACTTGTCCATGCTGCCCAGTTTTTGCCACTGAGCTAGTCCCAATTGCCTGTGTTTGGCCCATATCCGTCTATACTCATCTTACCCATGTAACTGTCTAAATGTTTTTTAAAAGACAAAACTGTACCCGCCTCTACTACTGCCTCTGGCAGCTCATTCCAGACACTCACCACCCTAGGTGTGAAAAAATTGCCCGTCTGGACACTTTTATATCTCTCCCCTCTCACCTTAAATCTATGCCCTCTAGTTTCAGACTCTCTGACCTTTGGGAAAAGATATTGACTATCTGGCTGATCGTTATCTTATAGACCTCTATAAGATCACCCCTCAGCCTCCTACACTCTAGAGAAAAAGACTCCCAGTCTATTCAGCCTCTCCTTATAACTCAATCCATCAAGTCCTGGTAGCACCCTAGTCAATCTTTTCTGCACTCTTTCTAGTTTAATAATATCCTGTCAACCTCGCACCTTTCGTTCCTCCTTTAGGAGACTCCTTCAGACTTCCTTCTTTGTCCAAGCCTTTGATCACCTGATCTTAATAGCTCCCCACATGACTCAGTGTCAAATTCTGGTCCCCAGTATGCCTGAGGGATGCTTTGCCAACATCAAAGGCACTGTAAACTGATAAGTTTGTTTTCCAAAACGTGAGGAGTGACGATCCTTTTATTCTTTTAAGAAAAACAAGACGCCATAAATAGTGGTTAAAAAAACAAGGTTTGCAGACTAGAGAGTTACTGAGCAATCATTAAGAACATAAGAAAGCCAAAAAATATGTTCGAAACAGATATCTCCATGATGGAAAAGCATGGTGCCTAGTCCTCCTCTCTCGCGGGAATAAATGTATTGAAGGAGATTAAATGTTCCCAGGAGGAAGGAAGGTTTCTTTTGAACTTAGTTTGTGCATTTCTTTACCTTTCTGATTGATAAAGATGGCTTGGAGTCTACCAGAGATGTTCCCACGCTTCAAGGCTTATTGTGGTTGATTAGCCTTTGTCAATTTAAAAATTGCCTCACTGGGCTCCTGCTGTCTGCAGACAAGACCACCTCAAGTTCCGCATTCACTTAGCACCTCATTTTAGACCAAGCAACGGGGGAGGCAGCAAAATAGTGTGAGCACTTCGCTGTTGCTTCAGGGTAACAGTCGAGGCCCCATAGCCCCATTCCTAACTCAAAAACCTTCAGCCTTCCCAACCCGAGTTGACTGACCAAGGGAAAGATCTCCTGTGCTTCCTGTCCCTAATTTTGTCTTTTCCCCTCTTGCCTTCACAGGTACTATTTAGTTTACGATTCGACAGACAGGCAAGGGTTACTGGATGCCTACCACGATACGGCCTGCTGCTCGTTGAGTATTCCATTTTCTTCACAGAACCCTGCCAGGTTTGTTACCTCCACCCAGTTCCCAATCTCAGTTACACAATCCCAGCCAAGGGTGCAAGCATAGGCCAAAGCACCTCCTGACATGAAGTGAGGTGGTGAAGGAATGATGGAGAGGGAGACCCTACACATTATCATGTTGTGTGTGTGTGTTATTGGTTCTTATCAGAAAGGAGAAGGGGGTCGTTAAACTCCCGGGGGCAGGGTGGGGGGGGAGGCGGGGCATGGGGGAGAGATGGGATTCCGCTGCACATGCTGATCTATTTCCAGTTATGAGACTTGTAATCGCTCTTCCACAACTTCACAAACAAGAGACAAAGGCCTCATCAGGCTCCGTCCTCTGAATCCCTCACATGGGTGAAATGTATGATGTTGGGTGTTCGGGAAGGAGGCTGTTGCTGTTTGCTAAGTTGACAGTCGCTGTCAACTGATGAACCTATCTGGGATCATACATCAGGCCATGAAACCTAAACACATCCTGTAACAACAGTGGGAGCTGCTGTTTCTCTGTCACCCAGGAGCATTGTTGGAACCCTGAATTCATTCTATCACTGAAGGTAGATCAGTAAGCCAGCCTCTCCCAGCCCAGTCCTTTTGCCAGGATGGATGCTTAAAGATGCCCCCGCTCACCCTGCCGCCCCCGGATCCTTCACTCAGTTAGTAAATATTCACAAAATGAGGCAAGCACTACCACAATAAATGGAGCTCAACGGGGAAATGTAGAGAATGAAAGAGTGGCTGTGTTTTTAAGTTAGTGGTCTTTTACCACACATTTCCACGCTGGTGTCATGAAGGCAAGAACAATTGTCTGATCTTGCATGGACTGTGTTTGAGTCTCCTCAAAAAGAATGTATTGTGTCCAAACAGGAGCAGTCTGGGGGAGTATTTCAAGGAGAGCCGAAATGTTCGGAGACTGAAGGACCCAAGTAAGTGAAATGCTTTTTTCCTTTGTGCCCCAAATACACAAATACAAATTCTACCCCGGCTACTGAGAGAGGAGACACCAATCATAGAATCCCTAATGTGTAGAAGAGGCCATTCAGCCTATCAAATACACACTGACTGACTTTCTGACAGAGTATCTTACCTAGACGCTCTCTCCCTCCCTATCTCTGTAACCCCAAATATTTCCCAAGGCCAATCCACCTAACCTGCACATCTTTGAAGTGGGTGGAAACCAGGAGGAAACCCATGCAGACACGGGGAGAACTTGCAAACTCCAGACAGTCAGCCAAGGCTGGAATTGGATTTGGGCCCCGAGAGCTGAGAGGCAGCAGTGCTAACCGCTGTACCGCCGTGCTGCCCTTCCTGTCCATTACTGTCCAAAGGATTTCTCCACTTTGAATCCATTTCAGTTGGATGATTTTAAGTAGTGGAAAGTTCCTCAGCCACAAATATTGTGAGACTATGGAGTTTTTTAAAAAATTTGATTTATTATTGTCACATGTATTGGAATACAGTGAAAAGTATTATTTCTTGCGTGCTATACAGCCTAAGTATACTGTTCTAGAGTACATAGGGGGTACAGAATGTAGTGTTACAGTCACAGCTAGAGTCTAGAGAAAGATCAGCTTAATGCGAGGTAGGTCCATTCAAAAGTCTGACAGCAGCAGGGAAGAAGCTGTTCTTGAGTCGGTCGGTACATGACCTCAGACTTTTGTATCTTTATCCTGACGGAAGAAGGTGGAAGAGAATGTCCGGGGTGTGTGGGGGCCCTTGATTATGCTGGCTGCTTTTCCCCGAGGCACGGGAAGTGTAGACAGAGTCAGAGAGGCTGGTTTGCGTGATGGATTGGGCTACATTCTCAACCTTTTGTAGTTCCTTGTAGTCTTGGGCAGAGCAGAAGCCCGTACCAAGCTGTGATATAACCAGAAAGGATGCTTTCTATGGTGTATCTGTAAAAGCTGGTGAGGGTCGTAAACTTATTTTTTGAATTTGCTTTAGACCGATCATGTGGCCAGTGGATAGAAAATAAATAAGTTAGAAAAAGGGTCAGCTTTGCATCATACCTTCTTCTAGTGTTTGATTTCTTCTCTTGATGAGTCACTCAGCTTCAAAGCACCTAGATTATCAGGGGTAGCAGGTGATAAAGTCTAACACAAGGATGCAAATTACCATTGTATAGCATATCCGTCCACTTGTAGTGTCTGGGTTTCATATTAACTGCTGTATCTCACACCACTTTCCAAGTCCGGTTTCTGCGTATTTTTGAAACATTGCATTGTTTTTGCTGGAATCTCTGCCTTACAGGATATATTTGTACTCCATTAACAGCAATCTTATCTGCCTTTTCTACCCATGATAGAATAATCTACCCTCTGATAAGGGAAAAGTTGAAAAAGTCTCAGGGATTTTATTCCCTCTTTGCTCTGTCTCCCCGGAAAGTGCTGACTCGGACTGCTTCCAACAAACTGGACTCTGGCTGGGGTGCCAGGCTCTCCACGTGTGAATGTTCTCCCACAATTAGGATATCTCGATCCCTTTCCTTATCTAGGATCCACTCTGCACTCAGGGTCTCTGACCATGATGAGGAACAAGCGTGCCAGCGACTTGTTTTCTCTGTCTCCGTATTGTGGAGTCGATGGTCTAGTGGTGTAACGGAGAACTCCTCAAATAGAGGAGGTGATGACCCAGCTAATGCTCTGGGGGACTCGGGTTCTAATCCCGCCATGGCAGATGGTGGAATTTGAATTCAATAAAAAATACCTGGAATTAAGAATCTACTGGTGACCCATTGTCGGAAAAACCCATCCGTTTCCCTTTAGGAAACGAAATCTGCCATCCTTACCCCGGTCTGGCCTACTGGGTCTTAGGCTGAGAAACAGGAGCAGGCTGGGTAGGAAAGTAACAGGACCTGATGGAAGGTGCTGGCCGCAGGGTCTGGGAGCGAGGGATTACTGTGCTGATTGGTGGGGGTGGCGGGGGCTTACTGTGCTAGCAGCAGGGCGCCATGGTGGGGGAAGGGGTTACTGTGCTGGCGGCAGGGCCTGGGAGAGCGGGATCACTGCTGGCAGCAGGGTGTGAGGGGGGGGAGGGGTTACTGCTAGCAGGAGGGCCTGGGAGGGGGCTGGGGCTGGGGGGGGGTGGTGTGGTTACTGGGCTTGCAGCAGGGCCAGGAGACCAGTTGCAGTTTCACTCATCAGTCTCAGCTTCCTCCCACACTCCAGAAGATGTGCTGGCTAGGTGCGTTGGCCATATTAAATTCTCCCTCAGTGTACCCGAACAGGCGCTGGAGTGTGGCAACTGGGGGATTTTCACAGTAACTTCATTGCAGTGTTAATGTAAGCCGACTTGTGATGCTAATAACAAAAAAAAGTTTTTTGATATACCATAGACCAAATGAAGCTTGAATAACTCTTAAGGATTTAGTGTATGTTGTTCTGTCACTCTTAATACAATCCCTCCTTTCTGGGTTCAACTGATTGAGCTTTCACCTAATTTTCTTTCCCTTGCTCCTAGCACTTCGGGCAAAGTTACTAAAGCACACCAGATTAAACGTTGTAGCCTTCCTCAATGAGCTCCCAAAGACGCAACACGACATAGCCTCCTTTGTGGTGGACGTAAGCACGCAGACGGTAAGTGAAGAACTGCTTGCTGTGCGTGGTATCCTGTCAGTTCAGTTCCCTGTGCGACCTTCCTTTGCCCTCCTTCCCAGAGGTGTCCAGTCCTCCTCCGATGCGATTACACAGTGGTGGCTTTCTGTAAGTGAGTGGCCGTTCTTTATAGAGTATTCTAATGAGGTAGTAATTAGCTGGATTGAGTTTGTTGTGTTTTTTGTGAGGACATGCCTGGGCATGTTTCCATGGCAGGCTAATGCCAGCGTTGTGGCTGTACTGGAATAGCTAAGGGCATGACTAGGTCTGGAGCAGGAGTCTGGTGTCGTCAGGATCCAGTGCCTTCAGCCATTTCTTGATATTATGTGGCATGAAAGGAATGGGCTGAAGGCACTGGGTCTTGACGACACCCTGGCGATATTAGTGAAGACTCCTGCTCCAGACCTGGTCATGCCCTTGGCTATTCCAGTACGCTGGTGTCAGCCTGCCATAGAAACATGGAAGGCAGTAGCTCCTGTCACGGGAAGCAGGTAGGTAGTTGACAGCAAGTTTGAGTAGGCTTTTCCTCTTGGTTGGTTCTCTCACCGCCTCTCAAATCTAGTCTGTCAGATGCATCCTTCAGGACTCAGTCACCTTCTTCAGTAATGACGCTCCCAAGCCATTCTTGAGCTGGACGTGGAAGTCCCTCAGTTAGAGTGCATTCTGTACCCTTGATGCCAGGTGTGGTGAGGGGTTTCTGTGAGATTTCCCCCTCTCTCTCTCTCTCCCTCTCTGTACCCTTCACAGCTGTATGTAATATAATGACCTGTTTCCATTTCAGAATACACTTCTCTGTTTTACTGTACATGGAGTTTTCAAAGAAGGTGCGTAAATTTGGGGTTTAAATTTTTCAAAGTGAACTTTTTTTGCTCTGGTTCTTGGAGAGTAACGAGCCTTTATTTTCCCTCAGTCGATAGTAAATCCAGGGAATCGGTGAGAGCCTTCTCAAGAGTGTTTATTGCTGTACCCGCTGGGAATGCAGGGTAAGGTGATTTTCCATTCCACTGTGGTGTCCTCTGGGCTAGCATGCGTTTATGTGATTCTAAGCTCGCAAGAGCTCAAAAGGGCAGGCGTGATACAGGAATACAACCGGCAGTCACTGGAAGGCAGACATGGAAAGATTTCTGGATACGCGTGACATAATGGGGATTTGGGAATAGCGCAGGAAAGTGCCGTCGAGCTGGATGATCAGCCATAATCGGATGGCGGAGTAGGCTTGGTGGGCTGAAATAGCCTTCTACCAGGGCAGCACGCAGAGCCAGGGACCCAGGTTCAATTCCAGCCATGGGTCACTGTGGGGAGTCTACACATTCTCCCCGTGTCTGCAAGAGTTTCCTCCGGATTCTCCGGTTTCTTCTCAGTGTGTAGATTAGATGGATTGGCCATGCTAAATTGCCCTTTAGCGTCCAAAGATGTGCAGGTTAGGTGGATTACTTGTCTAGATATGTGGGGGTATGTGGATAGGGTGTGGGTACAATGCTATATCAGAGAGAGTCAGTGCAGATTCGATGGCCCAAATGGCCTGCATCTGCAATGAGAGATTCTATGATGTTGCTGTAATTCCTAAGGAAGTACATAGCAGTCTGTGTTTCCGCCCCTGGGGCGGGTATCAGGTTTGGGAGAAGCGGTTTCTCCAGCCACAGGACGATCGTCTCCGGTCCTTGCTGCCTGTGTTGGGATTTCCGCTGTTTCCAATGCTGATGCTTTTTAAATCCGGGAGCAGATGTTGAGTGACCGCTCGCTTTCTTGTCCTGATGCTACACTGGGCTGTTCCCCCTCCCTCCCTCCTGTGTCCTTTTTACACAGGCTGTGCATCGTGAATGACCAGCTGTTCATCAGGAACGCCACCACCGAGGAGATCCGCAAGGCCTTTGTGACCCCGGCACCCACGCCATCAAGCAGCCCGGTGCCCACCCTCACTGCGCCACAACAGGAAATGCTGCAGGCCTTCTCTCAACAGTCGGGCATGAACATAGAGTGGTCACAAAAGTGAGTATTACAGATCGCAAGGGAACTCCAGGCTCTAACGTCTACTTTGTTCAACTTCTCACTTCATGTTTTAAAAAGTACATGTATATGATCTGTCCCTTGTGTTCACCAAGAATCGCGATAAACTAGCTGTGTTGACTCCTCTCTTACGGTTAAACCTCAGCTGCAATGTAGTCTGTGGAAAGAGGATAAAGCCAACATTTTGAGTTGGGATTACCCTTCGCCAGATGAAGCTTCATCCAGACTCCAAACATCGGCTCTATTCTGATCTAATTTGGTTTATTATTGTCACGTGTCGGAATACAGTGAAAAGTAATGTTTCTTGCACGTTATACAGACAAAGCATACCGTTCATAGAGAAGGAAAGGAGAGAGTGCAGAATGTACTGTACAGTCACAGCTAGGGTGTAGAGAAAGATCAGCTAAATATATGATAGGTCTGTTTGAAAGTCTGATACAGTAAAAAGTCTGACAACACCAGGTTTTAGTCTGATGGCAGCAGGGAAGAAGCCGTTCTTGAATATGTTGGTACATAACCTTAGACTTTTGCACCTTTTTTCCGATGGAAGAAGGTGGAAGAGCGAACATCTGGGTTACGTGGGGTCCTTTATTGTGCCGGCTGCTTTTTCCGAGGCAGCGGGAAGTGTAGATGGAATCAGTGGATGGAAGGCTGGTTTGCATGAGGGACTGGGCTGCGTTCATGACCTTTTGTAGTTTCTTGCGGTCTTGGTCAGAGCAGGAGCCATACCAAGCTGTGATACATCTGGAAAGGATGCTTTCCGTGGTGCATCTGGAGAACCTGGTGAGTGTTGTAGTGAGGATGCCAAATTTCCTTCGCCTCCTGAGAAAGTAGAGGCATTGGTGGGCTTTCTTAGCTAAAGCAGTAGGTTGAAGCGATCAGGGCAGATTTTTGGTGATCTGGACACCTAGAAACCTGAAGCTCTCGATCATTTCTAGTTCGTCCCCGTTGATGTAGACAGGGGCGTGTACTCCACCATGTTCCTTGAAGTCACTGACAATCTCCTTTGTTTTCCTGACATTGAGGGAGAGGTTATTGTCGTCGCACCAGTTCACCAGATTCTCTATCTCATTCCAGTACTCTGTCTCGTCATTGTTTGTGATCCAACCCACTATGGTGGAATTTGGCTGTACAGCCATTGGTGTATAAGGAGTATAGTAGGAGGCTGAGAACACAGCCTTGTGGGGCACCGGTGTTGAGGATAATCATGGAGGAGGTGTTGTTGCCTATCCTTACTGATTGTGGTCTGTAGATTAGGAAGTCTGGGATCTAGTCACAGAGGGAGGAGCTGAACATTAGGCCACAGAGTCTGGATTCAATAACCGTGGCTGGAAGTTTTAAAAATCAAATTGTTTTAGGGCTCAAAATCTATTTGTATTCAAAGAAAATTACAACGCAGGAACAGGCCCTTCAGCCCTCCCAGCCTGCATTGACCATGCTTAACTAAAACCCCCTTGATTTAACTAAAACCCCCTGAGCCTCCCCAACAAGCACGCACGCACACAATGATCAACTCTCCGGCAAGTATTGAGATAACAATCGAGTGTAGTAACTCTCTTACAGATCCTCCCCGCCAACAACTATTTAACTTGACACAGAGTAGGCTGGGAGCTCAGAAAAAAAGGATTATATTGAGTGAAATTATAACTCCTCCTCTCAGGAGATGCACTTGCTGAGTATTTTCTGTTTTTATTTCCAGCTTTAGTGCTTGATGACTTCTGCCACAATGACAGAGTTAAATTGGGTCTCTAGTTATCATCCTCTGCACTGCTGTCATTTGCACGTCCTGTTTCTGTAGCAGACAGGGACAATCCCTTGGAGTTGCTGCTTTGCAGAGGCGTCAATTGCAGCATTGAGGACAAACTGCACCTTCAGTCACCAGTACACTTAACTGATCCAGGAGGCTGAAATCCTGGATTAATCTTGAGTCTGGAGTCAAGAGCGGCTAGCGCAGGGGTTGCAATGAAGCGGTGCTTTTGTACTGTCCCACGTTGTTCTTTTCAGTCAGACGGGAGGAAAGGGAAGTGTCTTTTAAATGGAAGTATTTCAGCACTCCCTGCCTTTCTGGTTCCCTACCACAGGAGGTTTCTTGCTGCGAACAGCAGAAATAATGCTCATTTGCTCCGATTTAACACCATTGGGTGACATGGTGGTTAGCACTCCTACCTCACAGCGCCGGGGACCCAGTTTCAATTCCTGGCTTGTGTGGAGTCTGCATGGGTTTCCTCTGGGTGCTCCGGCTTCCTCCCACAGTCTGAAAGACGTGCTGGTTAGGCGCTAAATTCTCCCTCAGTGTAACCCGAACAGGCGCCAGAGTGTGGCGACAAGGGGATTTTCACAGTAACTCCATTGCAGTGTTAATGTAAGCCGACTTGTAACTAAAAAACTTCAGTTAACAAATGATGAGGTAACAGTGCTGAACATAAGAACATAAGAAATAGGAGCAGGAGTAGGCCATCTAGCCCTTCGAGCCTGCCCCGCCATTCAATAAGATCATGGCTGATCTGTTGTGGCTCAGTTCCACTTTCCCGCCCTCTCCCCATAACCCTTAATCCCCTCTCTTATCAAGAACCCATCAACCCGCTTCTTAAAAATATTTAGCGAGGCAGCCTCCACCACTTCAACGGGCAGAGAATTCCAGAGATTCACCACCCTTTGAGTGAAGAAGTTCCTCCTCAACTCCGTTCTAAACCGCCTCCCCTTTATCTTGAGGCTGTGCCCCCTAGTCCTACTGTCTTTTTTGAGCAGGAAGAGTCTCTCCACCTCTATCCTATCCATCCCATTCATCATCTTATACGTCTCAATGAGATCTCCCCTCATTCTTCTAAACTCTAACGAGTACAAGCCTAGTTTATTCAGCCTCTCCTCATAGCTCAATCCCCTCAACTCCGGTATCAGCCTAGTAAACCTCCTCTGCACTCCCTCCAGGGCCAAAATATCCTTGCGCAGGTGCGGCGCCCAAAACTGCACACAGTACTCCAGCTGCGGCCTCACCAATGCCCTATACAGCTGCAGCAAGACCTCCCTACTTTTATATTCAATCCCCCTCGCTATGAAGGCCAGCATCCCATTCGCCTTCCTGACCACCTGCTGCACCTGCAAGCTGAACCTCCAGTCCCTTTATAAATTCAAGTGAAGCTAGCCAGTGAGAAAGAAATCCCAGCACCACTGGATGGCCTGAGCTTCACAGTCAGTGCCAGTGAGCTGGGAATTACCCCTTGACCCTAAATTTTCCTTGGCAGTAGATATAAAATCCTCCAGTGCAACAGGAGGCCATTCAGCCCATCAAGTCTGCACCGAGTACAATCCTATCCCCATAACCCCATGTATTTACCCTAGCTAGTCTCCCTGGCATTAAAGCACAAGATCTTTGGACACTAGGGGTCAATTTATCACGGCCAATCCAACTAACCCGCACATCTTTGGAGTGTGGGAAGAAACTGGAGCACCCGGAGGAAACCCATGCAGACACGGGAGAGAAGGTGCAGACTGCACATAGTGTCCCAAGCTGGGAGTTGAACCCGTGTTCCTGGCGCTGTGAGGTAGCAGTGCTAACCCACCATGCTGCCCTAGAAGTAGAGAAAGTGCCCATGTGTGAGTTTAGTGATTGTGCAGATTGGAAGCTGGTTACTTCAGCTCTGGTTTGCTGTGAACAGAGAAAAATGTCCTGCAACCCAACCCTACCCGGCCTGGCGTGGGCCAGTCAACCCCAGAAAGCGAGAAGAAGAAAGAGGCCAATCCTAAACCCTTCTCAGGCGAATTAACTTGTGCTTATCTGGAGCCAGATCCATCAATAGAGATTAAACTGAAACATATGAGACTGAGTGTACCTAATGATTTACAGGCCCTAACATTAGCCTCCGTTTCTCGCTTTGAAGTCTTTGGAGTTCGAGTTCGGAATCGGCACCTCTGTGAATGAAAGCTGGCTCAGTGGTATCTCTGCAGCAGATAGATATGGAGTTTCATGCTTGCTGCTGCGTACTTAAGCTTATCATCCGTGTGATTCTCGTAAGCTTTTGTTTGACAAAGGGAGGGAGCTATTTGAGTGGATCCCCACGCTTGGAGATCGTCAACCCCAACTGACTGAGGTCAGCTAAATGTTGGTACAGACGACTGACTGTCCGGCAGCTAAGCCCTGTTGTAGGTGCAGGGTGGAACTCTGGACTATGGTGTCATGGATTTCGGGCCTGAATATGGCAGAATGGTGTTAAGTAGGATTGAGAGGCTGGAGCAGAGTGGGTGGGGAGGGAGCCCCAGCATACACAAAGTGGCAGGAGGCTTGGGTACTGAGCTAGACAGCTCTACAGGGGCAGCTGAGACTTGAAGGTAGAAATGTCAATTACTAGGGGATGTAGGTTTATGCTAAGTTTAAAGGAGATGAGAGAGGCAAGTGTTTCACACAGAGGTAAGTGCCTGGAATGGGCTGCCAGAGGAGGTGGTAAAAGCAGATACAGCAGCAATGTTTAAGAGGCAGCCTGACAGATACATGAGCAGGCAGGGAATAGAGGGATACGGACTGCACAGAGGCAAAAGATCTTCTGCTTAGAAAGGTGTCGGTGCAGGCTTGGAGGGCCGAAGGGCCTGATGGTGTCGGTGCAGGCTTGGAGGGCCGAAGGGCCTGATCCTGTGCTGTACTGCTCTTTGTCAGAGAAGAGTAGCTGTATTACTATTACTGAAGGAAGGTAGATCCAGCAACCAGTAAAGAGAAGACTGAGAAGGTTGGGTCCAGTAGGGCAGTTTTAAAGAAGGTGTCTGCACTTATGAGGGAGTCTAAAGCCAGAGACCAAAAATGAAAGCCAGCACAAATGAACCCAGCAGAAACTCCTTCACCCAGAGAGGGTGAGAATGTGGAACCCGCTACCACAGGGAGATGGTAATGGTGCAGTTAGAGGGAAGCTGGATAAACACAAGGAAGAGAAGAATAGAAAAACAGACTGATAGCAGAAAGAAGGTTCATGCGGTGCGTTAACACTGGCACAGATCAGTTGGGCCGAATGGCCTGCTCCTGCGCTCTGAAATTGCAGACGGTCCTGCTCTTCTTCCACAGGGTGAAGAAGCAGGAGAGCAACAGGTAAAAGCTCAGTGCTTTGAATGGTGAACAGGGCGGGCTAATGGAACTGCCGGCAGAACAGTTCAAAACCTGGCGTTTGAGGTGTCTGCTCCAATGGCACTGTGGGTTTTGCAGTAGAATTGAAGACCAGTTATTGAGTGAGCTGGGAAATGATTGGGCAGTGGAGATCAGAATAAAGTAATGGTTATATATTCCAGTTGGCAGAATGTGACCAGTGGTGTCCCACACTGATCTGTACTGGGACCTCAACTGTGCACCGTGTGTTAATGACTTGGATAACGCAATTTTACCGGTGACACAAGAGTACATGAAACCTTACAAAGAGTGAATGAAAAACCACCGTGGCATCTGGGTTTTTAGCCTGGGTTAGTGCGTGCTTAAGTCCTAGACTGTGGAAAGCAGAAAGTTTTTGCCACGCTGTAGAGGGAGTCCAAAACTAGAGGGCATGGGTTTAAGGTGAGAGGGGAAAGATTTAAAAGGGACCCAAGGGGCAACCTTTTCATACAAAGGGTGGTGCGTGTATGAAATGAGCTGCCAGAGGGGATGGTAGAGGCGGGTACAATTACAACACTTAAAAGACTTTTGGACAGGTACTTGGATGGGAAAGGTTTAGAAGGGTATGGGGCAAACGCAGGCAAATGGGACTAGCTCAGTTTCGGAAACCTGGTGGGCATGGAGGAGTTGGGCCGAAGGGGGGCCTGTTTCAGTGCTGTATACCTATCTCTATGCCTGTGTACAATTCCAGACAGTGCAGCACCGATTTTTCCCCAGAATGTTCCCAGAGCTCCAAGGGTTACGTTACTAGGAGAGATTATATAGCAGAGATTGTGGAACGCAGGAGGTTAAATGGGGGGTCTAGTTTGTGGTTTCCGAGCCTTTGAAAGGAATGACTAGGGCAGATAGAGGAGCGTGTTCAGCTGGCCTAGAACACAAGGGCGTGACTGAAACTGTTAATATCAGGGACCAGGCCAGTCAGGCAGAGGCTAGTGGAACTGTGGAGCATTCTTTCACAAATAGCAGCAAGTGCTCAATAATTTAAAATCTGAGCTTGATATTTTATCCACGAGTATTAGGGGATATGGAATCAAGGTGGCTGGATGGAGCTGTGACCTTGCTTAATGGCATCTTCCTACTCCCGCAGCCAATTGTCCAGTACGCTTTACCAATACCTGTGTCTTGGAAGTGTTTTCTCCACTACTGCCTCCTCATCTTTTCCCTCACTAGACTCCCAAATCTCTCTCTCTCTCTCTCTCTCTGCCTCCAGGTGTCTGCAAGACAACGACTGGGACTTCAATAAAGCTGCCCAAATCTTCACACAGCTCAAGGTGAGTTTATTCAAATCTTTCAGTGCACAGAATTGGGAGAGACAAATAAAAAAGATTCTCCTGAGCACACCCATGTCCAGTGGGATAATCCTTTGGGGCATCCTGAGGGTAAAATCCAGAGGGCCGGTTTAAAACCCCCGCCCCCGTGATTAAATTTCCTCCTGCGTACAATCATAGAATAGAATCCCTACAGTGCAGGAGGAGGCCATTCAGCCCATCCAGCCTGCACCAACAGCAGTCCCACCCAGGGACTGCTTATCCCTGTAACCCCATGCATTTACCCTGCCATTCCCCCTGACACCAAAGGGCAATTTAACATGGCCAATCCTCCTAACCTGCACATCTTTGGACTGTGGGAGGAAACCCACGCAGATACGGGGAGAGAAGGTGCAGACTCCACACAGACAGTAACGCGAGGCTGGAATTGAAGCCGGGTTTCTGGAACTGAGAGGCAGCAGTGCTAATCCACTGTGCTGCCCTGAAAAACTTGGTTTCGGGGACTGAAAAAAAGCATAATCTTATTCGACAGGTATTTATACAATGTGTGGTAGTCAGTGGGACAGAGGAATACTCACCATAAGACATAAGAGCAGATTCTGCCCATCGAATCTGTTCCACCATTCAACGAGATCGTGACTGATCGAGTGTGATAATGCTCAACTCCCTCTTCCCTGCCGTATCCCCTCGATTCTCTGATTAAAAATCTGTTTGTCTCGGCCTTAAACATACATAGTGACGCAGCCTCTGCAGTAAAGAATCCCACAGATTCACTTCCCTCTGAGAGAAGAAATTCCTCCCTCATCTCTGTCTTCAGTGGGCGGCCCCCTTACTCTGAGAGTGTACGTCTCGGGTCCCAGACTCTCCCACGAGAGAGAGAGAAACAACTTCTCAGCATCTGCTGTGTCAAACCCTCCTTGAGAATCCGATATGTCTCAATAAGGTCACCCCTCCTTCTAAACTTCCAATGAGTGCAGCCCGACTCATCCTCCCCTCAAATCTGAGGGTAAAGAAGGCTTTGGTTTTATCAGTGTCACAAGTAGGCTTACTGCAGTCAAGTTACTGTGAAAATCCCCTAGTTGCCGCACTCTGGGTACACTGAGGGAGAATTTAGCACGGCCAGTCGTCCTAGGGGTGCACAAGAGAGCCATGGTGGGGAGAGGGCTGGGGATGAGATGGTTTTTTTAAGGTGCTGTATGATTTTGACTGTTTCTGAGCTGTGATACCATCAGCAGAACCTCCTCGATTTATTACATTCTCTCCTCTTGTGGTTTTAACTGTGTTTTCTTCCAGGGGGAGGGAAAAATTCCTGAAATAGCGTTTGTGAAGCAGCTATGAAGAAAGGAAGCGTTATACTTTAACCCCCTTCAGACCTGAGGCTTCAAACCCCTTCGGAGCCCGGTCTCTGGATATGTTTTTTTAAGAGAGCGATAGAGCTAAATACCGGTATAAATGATATACGTTAAGTATAATGTGAACTTTTCTTGCTGCCGAGACTCATGATTTTTTTTAAAACTAGTGCACTGCAGTTAGTGTTTCTTAAAGTCAGTCTAGAGATGTTGTTATCAAAATCCACCATAGCTTTTTGATTTGTGTGTACAGTCTGTGTTGTGAAATGGATTTTTTTAATGGGGCGAGGTGGGGGGGCGGGGTGGGGTAAGGGGAGGGGATGGGGTGAGGTGGGGGGGGGAGGGAATGGGGTGAGTGGGTGGGGGGGAGGGCATGGGATGGGGTGAGCAGGGGATGGGGAGGGATGGGGTGAGCGGATGGAGGGAGGGGATGGGGTGAGATGGGGGGGGGAAATGGGGTAAGGTTGGGGGGGGGGGGGAGCGGGAGGAAGGACAAAATGGGGTTAGATTTGTTAAACTTTGTGAATAAAATGGAAAGGATTAATCATCTCTTTCCGCCCGGCTGATAATCGGGCTATAATCGGGCTTTCCCCGAGGTCGGATCGTTCCGTCGTCCCTTTCCCGAGCTCCCAACCTAAAATGGAGCTGTCCCCGCCTCCCCGTCCTGTCCGAGACGACTTTTTTGCACGAAAAGAAAAACGCGATAGAGGCTGGGAGGAAGCGCGCCCGGTTTCCCAGTGTGAAAATGAAGGGGAGGTGAGGGAGGGATACTACGCTGCCTGGCTCCACACTAAACTCCAGCATTGTTTTTAAGAGGCTGAGCTGTTCTCTGGTCAGTTTGAACTGGTGAAAGTGAAAGCAGCCACTTCTGGGGGAGGAATGTAGCCCTCCACGATGTTAAACTAACCAAAGTCTCCTGCCAAATTTCGCAGACGCTTTATGCGTATCTTTAGCCGCCTCAGAACAGCGGTTGATAACCTGCCCGTTTGGCTTTTTTAATTTCATTTAATGAGGTTATTTTCTAAGCTTTCAATCCAGGCTCCTCATCTTCAGTCCTGACCTCCCTTTCCTTCACTGATCGGGATAGCCCTCTATCTTTCTTATTTTAAAACTCCCTTCATTCGCAATGATGTGGAGGTTTTCAGACACGGGCTCCCCTTTGCAAACTAGGTGCTTGTCTCCTCACCTGGCGAGAACTGGTTCAGATCTCCAGCCGTGACCCTTCACTGTTGAGGTGGTGGGGTGACACAGCACCCTGGCCAATGTGAGAGTCCATTAAAACTGCAACTGCAAACAAATACATGCACTTAAGTTGCTGAAAATTGAGTTTTTTTTTCCCTGACTTCTCCTCTTCTCCATTATTTTTCTTGTCCTGGGCCACCCTTGCTTGTCTGAGCTATTCCGAGGTGATACCTGACAGTGTCTTACAACACCAAGTAGTTATGTCTCTCCAGTGCACATTCTTGCACCCAGAGATGCATTGTTCTCCCCCGCCCCCTTGTTCACTGATTTGGTGAATTTTTTTATAAAGTTCTAAGAAGTGTGTCGAGTCCAGAGTGAGAGTGGTGAAATTAGTGGAATATGTGCCAACCAGGCTGGTGTGGGTTTGCAGATCTGCCTACTGCAGTGAACCTTATGGGGGTCGGGTGTCATTTTGTCCAGCGTTGGAGGCCAACAAGATTTCCAAGCCCTTGGATTTGGGCTGAATTCCTGCCCTATCGAGCAGAGCCATGGGCTTCTCCTGCTATGGGAATCTGCTAATGTGTTACTGCTTTCCCCCTGTAGCCTCAGTGCTAGAAACAGCTCCTGATGTCGTGCAGACCAGGAGGATGTGTCCCCGGGTATCCGCGGAGCTTGGCTCATCTCAGCCAGGAGGAGGGTGCCGTCAATTGGCCTGGCTGGGGCAAGTTAGAATCAGCCGGGGCGGCCCTCCTGACCACTTGCCGCTATTCACTGTGGGCATCAGGTGAGGGCAGGATCAGACCTGGCAGCTGCAGTGCCCCTACCCTCTCCCAGTGACTGAATAAACTGCTGACATTCACTGGCCAGGGTTTGCAGGCATTTGTGGCGCAGGGCTGTCCATATCTGTGGCATTGAACCCAACTCGGGGTGGGGGTGGTGGTGGTAGGGGAGGGGGGAGGGTGGTTTGCCGAGAACCCACACAAAAGTAATGGAATAAAAGATAATCAAATCTCAGTGAACCTCACCTTGAGTAGAAGTTAGCAATCCTTCAATACAAGGGTGCAACTGATGCATCATCCAGCTATATTGTAGCTAGATGATCATCAGGCATCCCACAGCTGTTGGTTCACAAAGGGGAGTGCCGGGTTTTGTTGGGGGGGGGGGCGGCGGTGGTGCTGGGGAGGGATAAGTTCTCGCTATTTCTATTGCGTGACTGGGATTGTAGAATTTTTTAAAAATTAGCTGTGTGTCCCTGTTGTGTGATGTGTGTGTGTGTGTGTGTGTGTGTGTGTGAGAGAGAAAGGTAGAGTGTCAGCCCCAGTTAACAGACTATGGTGCTACTGACGAGCATGGTGGGACTGCTTCCCTTGTAACGACCTACCCGTGCTTGAGAAGGAAATGTGGAGTGCAGTTCCTCCCGGGGTGCAGTGCGCTGCGTATCTGCATTCCTTCCCAAGCTCTGCCTAAAGTTACTGGGTCAGTGTAAGTGTCTCCCTCTCAAACGATTGGGTTTTTGTTTGGAGTTTTCTTGGTGAACCTTAAAGACTTCGACACCCGTCTCCCAAGCGGGTATGCTTTCACGTTACTACATAAGTTGCTTGCGGAGCAAGGTGTCATTCCGAAAGGCACGCTTGCTGGACTAACTCCCAATACTCTCTGCCCCAAGAGGGAAAAAGAAAGGGACTGCTTTACGAGTTGTAACACATCTCTGCTGGGTTACCTGTCTTCGGGAGAACCAGAAAATGAGACCACGCCCAGGCACTGCGATGGCTTTCCTGTATGGGCACAGACACTAATGACTTGTATCCAGCCCCTTCTTCGATCTCCTCCGACACTGTGACCAACCATCTCTGGGAAGTGGGAACTGCCTGCTGCTGCCTGCTCCGATCTCAACCCCGCAGTGAAGATGTGTTTTATTTTAAATCAACGCATGGCGATCCCCTGGGTGGATTATCGAGCTGAAGAAATGGGAAGACGGGAACCATAGACTGTACCCTGCCGCTCGGCTGCGGGACTCGGTTCTTTCAACTGCGCAGAATGTACCTCCCTGAGGTTTGCTGCGTTGCATGCGAGGTGCAGAGCTTGGCTCTGGTGATCGGCCCGGTTTCCGCCGCGTTCCTACGCAAGTGGTTGATGCTCTGTGAGTAATGTGTAATACCAAAAAACAAAGGTCAAAGTCTCTCCGTGCCTGAGTCCCTCCTTTGATGAAGTGAACATTCAGGAAGGCTCAGACTGTAACATTTCCAATTTTTTTGTGTGTGTATTGTGTGAACGGTGAATAATTGGAGGCATTGATCTGTGAATACTTGTGTGCCTCTCCCTCCTGTTGGCTCAACAGTTATTGTCTAGACAATTGGCAGGCGAGAGGTGGCCCATACTCGGAACTGCCTACCCACCCCTCCTCCTTTGGCCATGTAGATATTAGCCCCCAGGCAGCTGAGCGATCTGGCACACTCCTCATTGTGAAAAACTTTACAATGTTATAAAAATCTATAAATTTATAAAACATTGGCTTTCTTACCCATTGGTTCAGGCCTTTGGCCAACTAATTCAACCCTCCTTCTCCTCATGCCTTGGCTCTCTTGTCTGATGGGAGGAACTAGCTGCCACTCTCTGTCTTCAGAAGGTTGCCAGTGACTGTGGTTCAGTGGCTGGAGGGTGGCGTTGACCTCAATTCTGTACCTGTGCCTCAGGAACATCAAGATGGCTGTGTTCGCCCTCGATTTGAAACGGGAGGGAGAAAGAAAAGCTAGGCTGCAGCACAGCCATTGTTCAGAGAATCCTCTTTCAGATGGAGCACTCAGCGCTATGATTTAATACCCAGAGCTGATGGGAAAGCCTAGGAAATGGCCTGGGAGATTCTCTCGGTCAGAGCCAGCGTCCTCCAGCTCAACATGCCAGGAAGTGGCACCCTATCCTCAGCGGTCACTATTATTATTGTCTGCTGCGTGGAGTCCCTCTGACTGGACTGGCGCGTTGTACATGGGAGCTTTCCTCCCTGCCCCAGCCCCCACCCCCATGGCAGGCTGCCCTTTTAGCCATTGCGTCCTCACTGTGGCTGGCAGGCGTTAGACGCTCCCATCACCGGGTTGGCCCTGGTGCCCCCTGCTCAGTGGCGTGTTGGGGACCGGCGTTTCCAATTCGGCCATCACCAGGCAACCCAGAGCAGTGGGAGAGTGGTGGCGCTCCCCCCCCCCCCCCCCAACCCCCCGTCCCCCAAATCCCTGCGCCCTGCCCCCATACAGAGGCAGCTTGTCAGGATTCCTGGGAGCAGGTTTCTTGTCACTGAGCCAGGAGGTGTGCGCAGGACAGAGTAACCCTGGAAAAATGGAGATTTAAATGGGGTGGTGGAATTGCCATTTTTGGTGGCTTTACTAGCCAACAGAACGGACTGGTTCATCACTGTTATTGTCAAGGTGACATACATTGGACTGTCGAGTGATTTATTTACCTTCCGAGTGGGGTGGGGAGGGAGGGGTGGGGATTCGATTTCCCCTTCCCCACCCTCCCTCTCTCCCTCCCCTACTCGGTGCTTTTTTTTCTCTCTACCCCCTCTGACTGTGACACCGTGCAGTTTGGAGGATTGGCACCAAGCTGCTGCTATCTGTGCCGCCCTGAGGCACCGACTGCTTGAAGCTGCTGAGGATCGATCCAGCCGTGGATCGCCACCTCTTGCCTCCCCTCACCCCCTGTGCTGGGAGACACTGTGGCCTCTGCTTTGGTGCCTCGCTGTGCGGGGGAGCTGGTCGTGGGGAGATGAATAGAGGATGGCTTAAGCATGCAGACCCCACTGCCCCCCCACTTTCTGCTGTGTCCCCCCCCACTCCCTTGCATAATTCCCCTGGTGGGTCGTTTAATCGATTACCAAGAGTTCTTCACTTGGCTCGAGTGAGCAATGGCTTGAAATCCACCAGCTGGTGTTTGTTTGATGCAATGGAGGAAGGTCGCTGCGGAGATTTGTAACACATTCGGGCGTTGCTTCACACTTTGACTCCTTCCCCCACCCCGGCTTGTTCAGGGCTTTCCTCCGCGCCCATTCCCATCCACCCCAACCCCCTGAATAACCCAGTGAAAAAATCCATTGTGTTCTCTTCATCCTGGAAGGTGGAAGTCGCAGGAAGCAAAGGCTGGGATCACATTTCTGTCGGAGCGTGAAAGGTGCTCACCGTCTCCTGCAGCTGGAGCCTTGTGCACGTTTACCACCCCTCCCCTCCTCCTCCTCCCTCCCCTCCTTAACTCGGGAAGTGACCGGATCCAACAACCTTCGGATTGTGTGAATCCTGTTCGGTGCCTTACAAGGTGAAGATTTGAGTGATGTGTCAACTGTTGGGGCAACTTTGCGATTGGATCTTTCATCATTCCTCCCCAAGTCGCAGGCTCCTTTTTGTTAAAAGTTGTTTCCGTCCGAGTCACTTTTGAAGCTGCCCTTCCTCCCTGCTTCCCCTCCTCCCCCCGACAAGGTCCTGGCGGCGTGGGAATTTTGAGTTGCCTTTTTGAATAGTGCTTCCTGATGGTGACTCGACCACGCCTCCCGTTTTGATGTCCTCCTGAGCTGTGATGCCCAGCTTGAGATTCCTGCTGCCCCCCCTCCTTCCGTCTCCGTCCCACCTGCTGCCGTCCCTGCAGCTCCTGTCACACAACCCTGAGCCAGCTTTCGAACAATTGTGGCGAAATATCGCAGGCCCCCCCCACCTCCGACTGTAAATGTAGCTCCTCAATGTCACAGTCCAGTGTGTGTGCCTCTGTTTTCCTTTATTGAGAGTTGGTGTTTGAGTTTCAGCATTTTGCGGTGAAATGTTAACAGTTCAGTTCTTGCGTCGGTGACCCAATTCACAAAAAAACCTCCCTTGTTACTACATTGTAAATTCCTCCTGAATAC